>NC_090437.1:1284943266-1285243266 GCF_031143425.1 Pleurodeles waltl
GTAAAAGGAAGAGAGCGTAATTGACTGCCCCAGGTGAAACGGTGTAACAACCTTCGGTAGGAAAGCCTCCTTGGTCCTCAACACCACTTTGTCCTTGAAGAAGGAAAGGAATGGGGTTTCTACAGTTAGAGCCTGAAGCTCACTATCCCTTCTGGCAGATGTTATTGCCACCAGGAAAACAGTTTTAAATACTAGGAACCGTAAAGAACAAGAGTGCATGGGTTCAAACGGGGCCCCCATAAGTAAAGTTAAAACCAAATTAAGATCCCACTGAGGCATAACAAATGGCGTGGGCGGATACTTATTAGTAAGTCCCTTTAGAAACTTTAAAACAATTGGGGACTTAAAGAAGGATGGTTGATCAGGAAGGCACAGAAAAGCAGATAGTGCAGACAGATAACCTTTAACAGTGGCAACTGAAAAACCTTTCTGTGCTAAATAAAGTGCAAATGACAAAATGTCAGATAAACCAGCTTTTAAAGGATCTAAACTATTCTCTCCACACCAGCTTGTAAACTTAGCCCAACGATTCGCATAGATTGACTTGGTGGAGTGTCGCCTGGCTGATAGAATAACTTCCACCACATCTGGATGGAGAGAAAAGGAACTCAGATTGCCCCGTTCAATCTCCAGGCATGAAGATGCAGGCTCTGGAGGTGGGGGTGTAGAATCTGCCCCTGCGAGAGGAGGTCCACCCTGCAAGGGAGACGGAGCGGAGGGCACTGAGAGAGTTGGAGTAGGTCCGAATACCACACCCTTCTCGGCCAATCCGGAGCTATTAGGATGACTTGGGCTCGGTCTTGGCGGATCTTCCTGAGAACTCAAGGGTATGGGGGGAAACGCGTAAAGCAACTGACCCTTCCAGGTCATCTGAAACGCATCCCCCAAAGCTCCTTGCACCGGATACTGGAGGCTGCAAAATAGCGGGCACTGCGCATTCTCCTGAGTGGCAAACAGATCTATTTGTAATATCCCCACATCTGGAAGATATACAGAACCAGATCTGGATGAAGACGCCACTCGTGGTCGACCGAACTGCGTCGACTGAGAATGTCTGCACGCACATTCAGGACTCCGGCCAAATGATGTGCAATCAAGCAGATCTTGTGGTCCTGAAGCCAGGACCAGAGTCGAAGAGCTTCTCTGCAGAGAAGATACGACCCCAATCCTCCCTGCTTGTTTATATACCACATCGCGGTCGTGTTGTCCTTTAGAACCTGGACTGATTGACCGCGAATGGAAGGGAGGAAGGCCTTGAGTGCCAGCCGTACTGCCCGCAATTCTAACAGATTGATGTGTAATCTCTGTTCTACTGGAGACCAAAGGTCTTTGATCTTCAGGTCCCCCAGATGAGCTCCCCACCCTAGAGTGGAAGCATCCGTTACCACTGAGGCCACTGGTGGGGGTAGCGAAAACGGCCTTCCTTGAGACAGGTTGCCGAACGCTGCCCACCATTGAAGATCCACTGCAGTGTCTCTAGAGATCTTTATCGAGTCCTCGAGATCCCCTTTGTGCTGAAACCACTGCCTGCGGACGCACCACTGGAGAGCCCTCATGTGCCAGCGTGCATGAGTGACCAACAGTATGCAAGAAGCAAACAGACCGAGCAGACGAAGGACTTTGAGGATTGGAACTACCGCTCCATTTCGAAACATTGGAATCAAAGCCTGTATGTCCTGAACCTGCTGTGGCGGAGGAAAGGCCCGATTCAATGTTGTGTCCAATACTGCCCCTACGAACAGGAGGCATTGAGAGGGCTCCAGGTGAGACTTGGGTACATTGACTGAAAACCCCAGGTCGTACAACAATTGAGTCATCGACTGGAGATGGCACCGCACGAGCTCTGGAGTACTGGTTTTGATCAACCAATCGTCAAGACAGGGAAACACAGCGATCCCCTTTCTTCTGAGCTCTGCCGCTACCACCGCCATCACCTTTGTGAAGACTCGAGGTGCTGAAGTAAGACCAAACGGGAGGACCGCAAACTGATAATGTTGTGATCCCACCACAAAACGGAGATACTTCCTGTGCAATCTGAGGATCGGAATATGAAAATACGCGTCCTGCAAATCGACCAACACCATCCAGTCCCCTTTGTTCAACGCCAAAAGAACCTGTGAGAGGGTCAGCATTTTGAACTTTTCCTGTTTGAGGAACCAATTCAAAATCCTCAAGTCTAAAATCGGTCTTAGCCGACCATCCTTCTTGGGAATCAGAAAGTATCTTGAATAGCACCCCTGACCCCTCTCTTGCTTGGGAACCAACTCTATTGCACCTTTTTGTAATAGGGATAACACCTCCTGCTGCAACAGGAGAAGATGGTCTTCCGAACAGAAGGATGGGCGGGGAGGGAGGGTGGGAGGAAATTCTCGAAAGGGAAGAGCGTACCCCTTCTTCACAATGTCGATGACCCAGGAGTCTGATGTTATGACCTCCCACATTGGAAGAAAAAGGGAAAGTCTCCCCCCTACTGGAGACGAATGGACAGGGAATGGCAGAGGACTACGGCTGCTTTCCTTGCTGCACCCCTCCCAAGGAAGAGGAAGAGGCAGAGTGCTGCAAGGTGGCTCCTCTCGTACGGACTCTGCCCCTGCCCCTGAAAGATCTGCAAGGCAGGGTAGAAGCAGTTTGTTGTGGTCCTTGCAGTCTTCCTCGAAAGGAACCACGACCAAAACCTTTAAATCTGCGAAAGCCTCTAAAGGTGGATGAGGCCGAAGTCTGGAGTCCCAAGGATCTAGCTGTTGCTCTACTCTCTTCAGAGTCAGCCTTGGAACCGAAGAGCCTTTCCCCATCAAACGGGAGATCCAGGAGCGTAGCCTGCACGTCCGTCGAGAAGCCAGATGATCTGAGCCAAGACTGCCTTCTAGAGACTATGGTCGTGCCCATCGCCCTAGCAACCGAGTCTGAAGTGTCCAAACCCGACTGGATGACTTGCGTCGCAGCCGCTTGAGCATCCGAAAAGAGTTGCAGCATCTCCTGTGATACATTAGGATGGCCCTTTGCCTCTTCCATAAGGGCATGTATGTAACCACCTAGTATACATGTGGCGTTAGAAGATTTCAAGGCCATACTGCACGATGAAAAAGTCTTTTTAGCCGTATGGTCCATCTTTTTAAACTCTCTATCAGCAGGAACCCCAGGAAACGAGCCAGGAGAGGATCTGGAGGAACATGATGCTTGGACCACAAGGCTCTCCGGAGTTGGTTGCCTGGAGATAAACACCGGATCCCCAGGCGATGTCCTGTAACGCCAAGCCACCGCCCTGTTGACTGCAGCGGTGGATACAGGCTTCATCCAAATATCCTTTATAGGGACCAGCAGAGCCTCACTGAATGGAAGAAGAGGCTCAGCAGAAGCAGATGTTGGATGGATAACCTCAGTCAACAAATTTCTCTTAACCTCCGCGGTGGGAAGAGTAATATCCCAAAAATCCGCAGCCTTACGAATGACCTTATGGAACGTAGCTGCCTCCTCCGTGATCTCCCCAGGAGAAGCTAGATCCCACTCCGGGGTAGTGTCCAGGCCGCTAGCTGAGTCTAGACCCTGGAAGTCACCTGAGGGCTCAACAACTTCTCCTTCCTCCAGGTGTTGTCTTGCGCACTCTTCTTCCAAAAGACAGAGGGCCAGACGCCTTGATCTAAGTCTGGACTCCAAGCCTGGAGTCGACAAGGCGGCAGCCGACGCCGAAGACCTCAGTCGGTGGCGAGCCTCGGATCCGTCCGAAGCCGGAGGCTCCGGCTAAACAGCGATCCTAGACGTCGATGGGATCCGAGGCGAATCCACCGGCGCCGTAACAGGTGTAGCCATCCTGGCCGACGTCGTAGTCATCGGCGCCGCTTCAGACGCTGTAGGCATAAACGGGGTGAACTGCGCCGACTTGAAAGATGCCGGAACACCCAAATCGTAGGCCAAAAGGACCAGACAGACCTGCGTGACTTCCACCCGGCGCCATGGAAGCAAAGATGTTAAACATAGCGTTCAAAAACGCTGCAGGATCCGATCCCGGAGTCGGGAAAGCCGGGTACTGTTGTTGCTGCACCGGCGCCGGTAAAGCTGCCGAAGAGGGACCGGGTAACTCCTGGCCAGGAGAACCTTCAGGCCTCTGGAGAGGCTCGACCTCAAAGACCGACCCGGGTGACGTCGGGGTCGCCAGAGGAGGAGGGGTGACGGTCGGGCTTATATCCCACGTCGGACGACGCCGAGCCGACGGAGAAGCCGATCTAGACCTGGACCGACCCTTGCTCGATCGGCCCGAGACCCATGATGGCGCCGAGAGCCACTATGATGGTGGCGAGACCTCGAGGATCTCGACGAAGACTCCCTCCTATGACGCCTCTCTTTCTTCTTCTTGGATTGAGCCAAGAATAACTTCACCTCTCTTTCTTTGAGCGCCTTAGGGTTCATGCGCTGGCACGAACCGCACGCCTCGACCTCATGATCTGAACTAAGGCACCAGAGGCAGTTATCGTGGGGGTCGGTAACCGACATCCGACCCCCGCATTGGTTACAAGGTTTAAAGCCGGATTTTTTAGGCTGCGACATCGTAACCGACAGTTGGTAACAGTAGCTCCCTGTGAGCCTCGAAGAAACGACCGTTATTCGGGCACGGAAAAAAAGGGAACTGACGTCTGCATGTCGACGAGGGCTTCTTATTGCCTGGATGACGTCATGTGGCGTCGCGTGGAGTGGAGTGGGGCGATTGTGATGTCATCGTCAACGTGCACAGCTAGAAGAAATTTCCGCCGAGGGCTGCCGCGAGGGGAGAATTCTTTTGGTGAGGAATCCACAGGTAGGTGTATCCATCAGAAATGTAATTACTAAAAGTAATGCAGCTAAAACATGTAAAATCGAAAATATAGAGGAAGCAAAACATTTTGTGAAAATCCTTAGTGCTATTGTTACTTCGAAGTGTAACACTTTGTGTTGAAATTCTTTATTAACACTGCAAGATGATACAGAACCAAAGAGGGACCGAGGTCCCAGAACAAGGAGTGACACATAATGGATCATATAGAAAAGAAATCGAATGAAACAATTAAACACAATCAACCATACTTCTGATTCATAAGAAATGGACAATTTACAATGAAATAATAAGAGAGAGAAATCGAAGTTTAGGATTTAAGAGAAAGAAAAGAGAGAGAGCTCATGTGAAGGGGAGCGATAGGACAAATGTGGTACAAAGCAGCCTAGCGACACAGTGGCAGGAATGTCAATTCTCACTGAAATGGGGCGTAGGTCTGAGGCATACCGTAACATTGATTTACATTAAAACACCAATATAAGTCGTGTTCCTTCATGTAAAAAATCAGATTATCAGAATGTTGAGATATCGCAATATCAAAATAACAAAACTGGGTCCATTTTGTAACTAGGCATTCCCTCGATACGGACAGTGATTGGTGCCTTGTTCCACAGCTGCGACTCAGGAAGGTGCGACTATGAGGGGGTCTTGCAAGAGAGGGAGTAGGGGGCTAAGATCAAATCTCTAAGAGGGAAAGGAAAAGGAAAAAGTGAAAGAGAGAAGGGGGAAGGGGACAGGGATAGTAATAGCAGGAGGACAGCGTAGAATAGGGGGGAGAGAAGAGGAGGCGGGAAAGGAGGATGAGCATATCTAGGTGAAGCTTTCGTGCAGGAGGGAGAGGGGGGACTACAAGCTAAAGCCTCTGGAGAGATAGAAGTGCAATAGCCAAGGCTTTGACTTTGATCGTAGGTCTGTGTCTGCTTATAATTGGAATCTCAGTGACAAGCTGTTAGAGACGTAATTGAGAGACGCGAGAGAAGAGGGGCGGTCCTCAGCAAGTAAGGGTGGTGTCGGGCAGCCTACGTCAGTCCTGCAGTAAGGAAGGGGGTCCACACCTAGTGAAATATCTGAGCCTGGTCCTGCAGGTTGTAGATGGCTATGCGGGTCATGGCTACAATCCATTCCTCCGGGGTTGGGGAGGCCATTGATTGCCAATGGCAGAGAATGCAAATTTTTGCAGTAGCTAGCGCCGTGTTTCACAGTCGTCTATGCGGTCTGGGCAGGGCCGGACGAGAGGTCATATAATGCAATATAAGAGAAGGGGGAGCGGTGACGAAAGCAGTATTGACTCAGCCAGAGTGGAGCCCACCATGGCCCACAAAGGCCCGACCGTCGGGCAATCAATTAAAATATGTATCAGGTCACAGCACACCTCTGTACAACGCCAACACTTTGCATGCAGAAGAAGTCCTGTCCTGTGCAGCTTTGCTGGGGACCAATACCAGTCATGCGGTACCTTGAATAGGCAGATGGTTCCACCTTTCAAAATCAAGTTTAATTTGCGTGACAAGGGGGTCTAGATTGTCCGCCACCATGTGCAACAAGCCTTGATTGAACAGCACCCCGAAGTATTTGAGACGTATAGGAGTCCATTGAAAAAAGTGTAACACTTTGAATTGATAATGACAACCACTGACCACAAAGCTCAGATACTCGCTGTGAGCTGGGTGGATGGGAATGCAGAAATATGCATCTTTGAGGTCAACCATGAACGTGCTTCCTGCAAGAGTGGGATTACATCCTTAAAGGTCATCATATGAAAATATTCCAATAGGATGCATCAGTTCAGTGACCTAAGGTCTAGAATAGGTTGCAATGTTCCGTCCTACTTTGGGGTTAAGAAGTGTAGTGAATACACTCCTCTCCTCTGATACTTTGAGGTTTTGAGGACTGAGGAGGTCTGTGTGTAGGAATGTTTTGTGGGGTTGATAGGAGTTCTAGACAGTAATCGTGCTGTACTATTGACAGTATTCACTGGTCAGATGTGATGTCTGTCCACTGTGCCGAAAAGTGTTGGGAGGTCTGTTTAATAAGGGGAGTCTTTGCTTGGTGGGGAGGCAGGGCTTTTAGTGGAGGTGCCACTACCTTTTCCCCTGTTTCCATTACCTCTACCAAAATCTTTTCCTCCCTGTGGATGGTAGGCCTGCTTATGTCACTGGGTGGATTGTACCTGATCTGAGATGAATGTTTTACTTCCACCCCATTGCTGTTGCTTTCAAAAGGACTGGTGCAGGGCGGGTGTTTGCAGCACACCCATCGCATTTGCTGTGTCTGTGTTCTTTTTAATCTTTTCTGACATCTCATAGACCTTTGAGCCAAAAAAACGCTCGCTGTAGAAGGGCACATTTAGAAGGTGATGCTGCACCTCAGTCTTGAATCCTGAAATAGACAGTCACACATCTGCGTAGTAGGATAGCAGAATGAATACCCCTCGCTGAAGTGTCACACTTCCAATGCGCACCTAATGGTCACATTTGATACACGTTTCCCTTCTGCAACAAAGTCTTCCCTTTTCTTTCTATATTCATCAAGGAGTTGCACAAGGAGATCTTCCCTCTCATCCTATTGTGTCTGGTTTTATCTGGAGAGGAGGCCTACAGAACTGATGATACGCCAATGGCTGGCATTACCTACAGCTACGCGTCCTTGCGGCCTCTATCCGCTTACTATCCTTGTCGGGAGGAGGTAAATCTCCCATGGCTTCTAGGGCATCTGCGGATTGATGGCCTCTGATGTAGAATCTGTCTGAAGAAGAGGTTTAATGCTTTCTTTCCATCCTAGGGGTTAAAACCCTACTTTTAGCTAGGTCCTTCAAAAATTTCAAAGGATGGTTTCAGCATGGACATTATCATTGGTAGATATTGGACATACTTTTCCGTTCTAGATAATGTCTACACCAGAGAGTCCTCCTCTTCAGGTATGACATGCATATCTACCTTATGGTGTGCTGCAAGTCTCTGTATAACAGTGTGATAACTGGCCATGTCATCTGGGGGGGATTGGCTCATGATCTGGGTCTTCCTGCGGCCTGACATTTTAGTCTTCCCATGGGTTTCCAGGACTCTGTAGGTAGTCAGAAGGACCCTCCAAATCCTCCACTGGAGAATATGGTTCTAGACTTCCAGCTGAATATGTAGATGACTGTGATGGGAGAGAATGTGCAGGTGAGCTATGTGGTACAGGTGGTGGGCTAGTGCCTTTGTTACCTGTAGACTTCTTTGGTGGTGGAAATAAGAAAGGTTCCTCTAACTCTAGCCTTCTCTTTTTGGGGCAGTTAGTTTTCCAGCTAGTGGATCTGGCATGAATCAAGGAACTGTTGCAGTCTCTTGAGAATAGGGTCTTCCCCTTCCTCAGGTAGGTGGTCCTTCGAGGTCGACTTTGGCCTCAGGTGCCGAACTGTCCTTGTGATGGCTTTTTGAGCGTCTCTTCGGAGACGGTTCTTTCAGCACCAACGGTTCCTACATCAACGGGTCCAACAGAGTCGTCTTAGATGTCATGAAATTTTGCACCAACAGTGTCAGGAAGGCGTGGCAACCAGAGGTCTTAGATATGGGTGCTGTGGTGCCATGTTTGGGCTTGTGGCTATGGGCCCGATTAGGATCAAAAGTCCTTTCTCAGGTCCTAAGCCTTCCCTAGGTGTTGATCTGAACCGCCAGGTCACAGAGCACCAAGACTTGTCTCATTGACTGGGCTGCCGGACCATCTGCTCTAGGGCATGGCTACGACAAGTCATGTATTTGTGCTTTGTGTGTCAGGAGTTGGAGGGGTCCTAGTACTCATTACCTGACGTGTTATCTTAAGTCTTCAGACCCGTGGATAGCTCCAGCTCAACGCCAAGACTTCGTTGAAAGGATACAGACAGATGCTGGCACCGGTGTCGACGTCAGACTCCGGATGCTACGTAGTGCATACTCCATCAAGCCGTCTTCCCTGTACTCACTTTCATCATTGGGGGCCTTTCCCTGCAACAGTTCTTGTTCAGTGGTGGTCTCCATACTATGGGCAAGGTGATGTGTCTGATGGTACAATAAGGATTTCTTGGATTTGAACACTTGACACACCACACAATCCTGGTCGCCGTGTTCCAGAGAGAGGGACAAACAGCAAACCAGGTGTTGGTCGCTGTGCAGGTACTTTGCGTCGCACTGAGAGCACCTACAAAATGAGGTCCGTCCCATCACCCCTCTCTGAACATTTTCTGGTACTGATGGAGGGCACAGAGTGGTCATTGAGCCAGTTCTCTAGCCAGTGATCACAGATATCTAGGCTGCTTCCTGGAGTGGACAGTCGAATACAGTTTCATAGCGACCTACAACAAGCATATGCAAGCCTGATAAAGACAGAGCAGATGACTATGTACAATGACTCAAAGAGAACAAGTCAATGGATCTTGTGACTCCAAAGACATCTTCAAAGAAAAACAGGTTGGAAACATCCAACACTAGATGGCAGGAGTGTGCACAGCACGTGTATCTAAACAGTCACACATGCTGCAAATATATTATCATTTCAAAAACTGGATTTAGCAATAGACAGTCACCAAAAAAGTGTTGAATGGAAAATGAAGAGACTGTCTCCAGTTGTAAGTTGATGCTCTTCATACTTTTTCTTTTAGGTCGTCCCTCACAGTAACTTTTTAATCAGCATATATGAGTTTTGTACAAACCAACGCGGTCACGATAATTCAATGTACTGATGAGCATCTTCTGAGACCTAAGACGGAGCAACATATCACCCACATTGTAATACAACACGACTTCCTCTTCTTTCACTGTGAAATGTGCCTTGCATATTAGACGCATCTAATCCTACTGCAGATCTTAAATGCCCTCCTTCAGTTAGAAATGCACATTGGGTTTTGCATTCTACAGCTCTATATGTCATTAGCATCGAGTTGAATGTTTACCTTTCATTAGTTGCTTTATTAGTGAAGTAAAATAAGTATTTCCCCTAGATAAAATTCTGAAATTACAATTTCGGCCTCTTACACTGCAAAATTCTAAATATAGAACTATTCAACAATTATTTCAATAGCATCTCCCAACAGACTTGGGGCCTGATTTAGATATTGGCAGATGACTTACTCCTTCACATCAGTGATGGATATCCAGTAACCAAAATCTAAATCCCATTATATCCTACGGGATTTAGATTTTGGCGGACAGGATATCCTTCATCGTTGCCACGGAGTAGCCCCTCTGCCAAACTCTAAATCAGGCCCTCAGCCTTTACCTTTCTAGGCAAGAACAAAAGGTAAATACTTGGAACTCCTTCATTTCAAACTGGCTATAAAAATGCAATAGTTTGTAGAGAAAGAATCGGACAGCAATGTGTTAACATGACAGAGGAACTAAAACATTTTCAAAATTGCAATTACTCAGAATGGTACTGACCTCCCATGATTATTTACAGCTTGAATCTTAAATGTTGTTTTAGATCTATGAGCAAAAAAAGGTAAAAAGACAAATAGTATGATGTCAATGATTCAGGAATCACAGTAAATCTGTGCATTTACCAATTTGGCCCTATCTTCACTGCAATAAATAAACACATATGTAAAAAACATTCCATACCGGAGAGCAGTTTTCATTTGCACAAGTTCAAAGGAATCCAGAAGAGCCCAGAATAATTGTTCAGCTGCTTCCTTCGCCTGTAAAGATGCCGATTAAGTTATTTTGTTGACCATTTGATACAATTATGCAGATGTCATCTAGGACACCTACAATTTTTTACAGTAAGTGTTGTATTCTAGAAGTAGGATACAATATAAGAGCAACTATTTGCTAAACTTGTGTAATATTGAATACAATTATCACATGTTCAGACAGACAATATAACACTAGTCTTTACTTTTCAAAATCTGCTGGATAATGATCCATAAAGTCTAGAATTAACTATAAGAACTTTGCTAATTTTCCTAACAGCATATTATAACGCAAATACACATTTGGTTCTTAGCTGAGCAAATCAATGAGACATGGCATTTAGTGAAGACAATTACACAAAACAGACAAGACAAGAAAACATCTTGGGAGGAGAGGACAGCAGAATAGGGAAAGGATCATTTATCACAGACACCTAGGACAAACAAAACGAAATTGTTTAAACACATTCATATGACGCTAGATGCATCCATGCCCATTTTAAATTATTATTCGGAAAATGTTTCGGTGGATGCAAGATTCTGCAAAATTCAAGACTGTTTCTGAGCTACAAATATATTGTTCCACCACACTCTTCGAACAATTTGATATAATTTTGTTATTTTCAGTATAGCAGTAAAAAGCTATATATATATATATATATATATATATATATATATATATATATTCACTGAAAAACACAAAGGTCACAGCAACGTTATAGTTATGTTGACGTTTTACCCATACAAAACTACAGAAATTCAGCAGTTATAGTTATGCTTATACTTATACTTATATTAAGAAACTGTAACTCGCTGCCCAAAGGTACTTTATGGCACGAATTATAGTTTCTTCAGATAAGTATAACTTAACTGCTGAATTTCTATGGTTTTGCATGGGTAGAACGTCAACCTAACTAGACCACCCGTATAACCTTTGTTCTTTTCAGTTAATTTCTATGGGTTTTTTTAACGAACATGTTAATATTTGTGTCAGGTTGTGGCAAGCCAATCAAGGCGTTGCTTTTACCAGGATCCAAGGAGGATCCTCAAATTAACGGACTGGCCAAAACAAAAAAAGGAGGGGGGGGGTGTTAATTATTTTGCCAATGACCCCTCCATGTGAGGTCCCTGAGGGACCCCCTCAATGTGACCTATAGGGTCAGGATACCTGTATCCTGACCTCTTATATGTTTTTACACAGTTTTTTCCCCACACTCCAAGCCATACAAGAAACAAAATGGCAACCACAACTTTCAGTTCAGTTGCAGCCAGCCAATCAAGGCCTTGGTTTTCCTCCAAATCGACGGAGGATCTAAGGAGGATCCAAAAGGGATCCGCAACCCTATATAAAAAAAATATTGTTTTTCATTTAATAAGTAAAAAAACAACTGAACGGATTGACAAAAAAAATCACAAAACAGTTGCTTTTTGAACCAAAAGCAAGCTTTCTGCCACATTTGGTGGAAATCTGTCCAGTGGTTCAGCCGCTATTCCTGTTCAAAATCCAAATGGAAATTAACATGAAAAAACATGTTTTGGGACCCCACCTTTTTTCTCTGTCTCCACTTGACCGATCACCTCAAAACTTTCCAGACAGCAGCTTACGCGAGCGCCATCGTTTTTTTGGAAAATTTTGAGAAGATTTGTCAAACGGTGCCAAAGACATACGTAAGTGGGGAAAAAAAAAAAGCTTTTTCTATAGAAACTAGGCCCTATCTATAACTAGCTAGTGGTGACCGCCAATAGGAGATACACACACACAAAAATACACACAAACATTTCCAATGTGATTGTTCAGAAAATTCTTATAGCACTTGTTCCCAAAGACCACTGATTTTTGATTATCGTCTTGTGGAGCTACACTGGATATAACTATTCTATGTGCTAAGACACTTGCCACTATGATAACTTGCAGAATGCAATCCATTCAAAGTTTTCACTGTTCACTGAGACAGGAATGCCATTGTCAAGCTTCCAAGTGTCCTCCTACATGAAACCATCTCACTTTTTAGTACCTCTGCCTTTCTGAGTATTTTTTCCTTTGGCCTTATTCAAAGCTAGTAATACAAAGCATAGCATTCATACATTTCCCATGGAGGTATGAGACAACTGAAACAGACACCCTTCCCAAATGGAAAGAATGTCTGCTACGGATTACACGGTGCAATACAAACTGCATTTTATTAAATGTGAAAAGAAGCACAAAAATAATATGCGACTTAAACTCAAAAAAGTTTCAAGATAATGTCAAGTTTTCACTTTTTTCCCTTTAAGGTCTTTAGAATGAGAATTTTAGCAATTAAAACTGCAAAGTAAAAAGTGCTGATTTATTTACTGTGTTTTGCCAAGGAATCATTTCTTTAACAAAGAGGAATTTTCTATTTAAAGAACTCAGCCTAATTTCAATCAGTGTTGCTGGGGTTGGCGTCACGGTCAAAAAAAGTTTAAAGATATGTATAGGTTTGTAGACATCAAACACTGCATTGCTGTACCTTGGAAATCCTCACTGGTGGGGGTATAGCTAAAACCTGTCTGGTAAATGATAGGAGCTCATGGTTTACACAATGGGACATATATTTAACAAAAGTAGAGACAAAGACGGTCAAACAAGAATTTGTCCTCAAGCACCCTGAAAGGAGCCCGACACCTCAATAAAAAGTGAGTGGGCTGGCAGAGTGCTCACAACCACAATATACTTAAATACAGGGTGCTTTTGTCAGAGGTAGGTATTTCATGCAGCGAGAGCTTACTCTCATACAAGTCATGACCATTATAGAGAAATATGTAATATTTGTACTTCATTCCTTAGTGGGTCACTATTCCTGCTTTAATGGTTTCTACTGGAGTTGTGGGTATATCTTTTGCATAATATGAAAGAGTACTGACCTGCTTGTATTGATGTGCAGCATATTACTATAATGATTGTTGCTATCTTCCAATTAACAGTGCATGCTGTATTGAAATTGCACTGTGACACATATCAACATTTAATAAAGAAAGGATGAAAAAAAAACTAATTTAAATCACTAATAAAGGTAAAGGTGTAATTTAATATCACAACTTAAGCAACTCAGAGCCGTTAAATACTTTACTAGAACAGGAATAGTCATCTCCTTTACCAGGCGACTAGAGTGCAGCCTGCCCAAAACAGCACCTCTAGTAGTTCACAGCAAGGAAAAACGTCAGCGATGCAGGAAGAACCAATGACCCCAGAAGGGAAACTTGCAGTCATCAAAATAAACAACAACAAAAAAACACTAAAACCGCGGTAAAAGGAACCCCCACCACAAGGCAAAATATGAAAAGCCTGCTATTCTGTTATAATGAGAATTTCCTTTGTTGTCTAAAGCGCAGACTTTTCCTGTACATTTGCACACATTCTAAATGTACTGCAGCCATATAACTATGTAAGTAAAGTGTAGCCTAATTTTTGAGACTTCTAGCATTCATTCTAACAAGAAGATCCTTCATCTGCTCATTCATTGTGATCTCCAAGGTCTTCTTTATCAAGTGGTCTGGCTGTTATTCAATTGGATAGATAGAAAATGCATAAGAATCTGCACAAATCGTATGAATATGTGCTCCAAATTATTATATTCGATGCTCTGGTGTCCACTGAAACAGCACTTGTCTTGCATTATTTTTCCACTGAGCACATGTTAATGTTTACAGGCTGCACTGTTGAAGTTTACAGGCTATTGCAACCGTTGTGTTTCTTTTTCACAGGTTTAGAAATGGTTTTAAGTGAAAATTATATACTAATACAGCATTTTATAATCCACCACTTCAGAAATACAACATCTGCAGAATGAATTAGTGGATCTTATAACCACAAGTTCTTACCACAAAGTCCTTCAGACAAGGGTTTGTTTGGCGGCTAGAATCTATGGCATTTTTGGGGGGTGTCCAAATATGGTTTCTCACTACAGAGTTCACCACACTTGGGGGTCTGATGTACAAAGATATTTTGCAGTTACAATGCCTATGATTTCTAAAACTATGAAACACGTTACCACAAGACGGCTTTTTAATATCCACAAAAGCCCTTTTATGAGTCTGAAAGGTCATTTTGACTCAAAAAAGGAAATTTGCAACCCTGTCCAATTACAAGTAGGTGGGGATTGAAAGTGGCAACCTCCTACAATCTGTGATTGACAGAGGAACGTAGCAATGTTTTTTTTTTTTTTTACCTCAACTGCGGTTGCAAACTATTGATCAGATGCTGAGACCTGAAAGGTGTGGTATCTGATTGTCTGAAGGGGAATCATGACGACAGCCCAGAGGGGAGCAGGCAGTGGTCCATGGAAAGGCTGCCTGATCTAGCTGATGTCTACCTAAACGTGAAACTCTTTTGTCTTCTGTTTGTTTAAAGCAGCACTACTGCTTTATGAAAATAGGCTTCTTTTAAAAAATGCTTCCCATATGGGAAAGCAAATGCAGGGATGGAGGTCTTCTGTCTTGTGCAAGCCTCCTACGCAAATAATATTCATTAGGCAGACTGTTTTTGTGACCACCTGTTAATGTATAATTTGTAAAGCAACCTATAAATACACAGATCGCATCACAAATTGTATTGCCATTCGCAAACCTGTAAGTGCGCACAGTGCGCATCCCAAGTCTGCAAATGTGAATAAATAGATCAGATCCTACATGTTTCATTTAGCATGACTTATTAACCCTTTATGGGTTTCTGCCACCGAAGAAATGTCTGCATGCAGTTAATTTTTCTTTTTCATCCATCCCTCACCCTGAGGCACCTGACTGTGCTGTAAAAGTAGCATCAGGAACAAAGGGCTGCATCACTGGGTGAGAAACACATAGGAAGACGAACAGCCTCCTTCTATATTTTTGTTGAAACTAAGAAAACTGTGGCTACTGTGACCAGTTCCTAATACATGTCAGATAGGAGGGGGGTGGGGAGAGAGGGGCATGCCTATAGATGCGAAGGGCAGGCGAAGTGGTTATAAACAGCAATACAACTGTCATTTGGGAAAAGTGGGCTATGCAAATACAAAATCCTTCAGGCAGGTCTGTAAATTATTCTGAGCATATCTTTATACCGGGCAAATTGGCTGACATACAAGGGTTATGTTAAACAGGACTGCTTGCACCAAGAATCACTTTGGGAACTAATCCTTCAAACCTGACACGGTTTCTGTTTTGGATTTTAAATCACATAAAGGACAGTATCTTCCCTCCTGACCTTGAGCAATGGGCTGCACTTTACTCGACTCAGCACTAACATTAAAGAAATGCGAACTAAACAAGCTAGCGTTTACAAAGGATGTAACTAGGTGGTCCTGCACCACGTAACTTCAGGAACACTTTCATTTTTAAAGACCTATTGCAGTAAAAGTGTGAAAATATGATCAAATCCCTTTCGTTAACATGCAGAACTGTTTAACCTTAGAAATCAGAACACAGAGCACGGAGTTTGTTTTTTTAAAGTGATCAGTTTTTTAAACATGAATTTGGAAACATTTAATCTTCCCCCACCCTGGCAGTGTTATTAGTGAACTAAAGACAATTCAGTTGTTATGTGACCCTTTGAGTGGCCTGGGTTCCTATTACACATGAACCACATTATAGTTTATTAAATCAAACACAGGAGAAAGTGTTGTACAGCGCGCACCCTGTAGTTCTGTATTTCAAGTCCTTTTATATGTGATAATGGAGGGAGGGGGAAGTGTAATAACACATAGTGAGGAAGCAAGGATTAATCCCACATGTTCGGGTTTCACATTGTGCAATTCAGCCACTAGATATATATATTCTTCACTTACCCTAAACCCATCTAACTCAAATACACCCATGAACCACCTCCCCCAACCACGATCCCTGATGGTATGAATGCAGCCGTCAGTCACATCACAGCCCATGCTTAAAATGACCCTTAAGCACTGGTTTTTAATTTTTATTATTTACCAGTTTTCTTCGCTATGCTATTTTTGTTAGTTTTGTTTAAAAAAAAAAAAAAAATTTAAAAAAAATCAGGCCCTTAGCTTATCTTGCAAGCCTCCTTTAAATTGTCAATTGAATACAAATTAGACTACAGTTATTACGCAACACATAATTTGTCTTTTGAAAACATGCAACAAAAAACAAAAACAAAAATCACAGATGGATTACACCATTTGAATTTTTAGAGAAAATTACCTTTGTGACACTGGATACTTTGACATAGGTCTTAATGCCAGCAAGAACAGCCTGCACAACAGCATCATAGACGAGTGACAAAACCTTACTGCAAAGGACAAAATTGTTTAATTTTTTTAATGAATCCTTAAAAACGAAACAGGCAGAGATCAAAGCAGCAAACAAATTGAATCCTGTAATAATTCTGAAATGACAAAAAACGTCACATGTTTATGTAGTTTTTGGTTCTCATTGGAGGATTACCACTTTAAGTGGAAAATATCCACCTCCCTCTCAGGGCTAGTCAAAGAAAGATGGACATATGCCTAACACCTAGCGATGGAAGGCATCTGCAAACATAACTATATCCAGTGTATATTCAAGCAAAATAAATTATTTTAGCTTAACCGTCAAGAGAGAGAAACTCATCAAGTTACTGACATTGGGAATAGGAAGCCATAAAAGATAAAAGATGCAGAGGAAATAAAATAAAAGCAGGCATTTTCCTTTTCCGATTTATAAAATGAAGCAGAAATTATATGAATGTGAATAACTCTGATAAGGATTCCATTGATTTCAACAAGTGGAAGATTCTCCACATAATTTACTGCCATGCAGCCCATACCAATGGGTTTGGCAGGCTCAATTCTATATTGCATGCATACATTCTAATACTGCTCTTTGAAATGCCCGAGATACCAAACTTGAAGATGAGAAATAATTTAAGTAACTTAATGAACGAGAGATTTAATGCGGGAGAACATGCAAAAGGGAGGGGGGGGGCAGGGTTTATTACTGCGCGACTGAGTCAGCGAGTTATGTCACCAAACGTTTGGATGTTAAGAACACAAGGCTAATGGTAACATATTATTTCCATTGACGTAATTAGTATTCCATCAAAATGTGACCAAGACAAACCTCATTCATCAAAATAATTAGCTAGTCCTGTATTTAAATTATCTAATAGTGCAAAAAACTATTTCACTAAGTAGAATTTGCAGCATTCTCAATAAAAACTTACACATGTTCATTGGTAGTCTGCAGTTCATTGTCATTTCCTACATTGGAAACAATTAAATGTAATCAGTTTTAGATACAATTGTAATTTCAAACAAAATTAAGTCAATGTCATTTGATAATAACCCATTAATATCAAGGAGACATGATGCTTAACATTAATCTTACAATCACTTAGATTGTTTGGTCGCATACCTTTAACAGTTAATATTCCTTTCTACCTTACGTTAATTTGTTTTGAAAATAAACTTCCAAAACAATAAAAAGATTACAATCAGAAACAGGTATAATTCCTCCTCATCCCACAGCAGCAAATGCCATCTGAATATTATGTAAGGTACCATTACTTATTAGTGACCTGAAGTCTCACTAAGCTAATCATATCAATATCTGCACTCACTGCACTCTCTCAAAAAGAGATTTGCAGAAGAAATGCATTCAGAGCATCAAACCTTTTCCAAACATCCTGAAGCAGCATCTAATTGAATAAACATTCTTTTCTGCAGCCATGCACTATTAAAACACCATACTTCTGAAGTTTGGACCACCAGACTATCCCCAATTTCGGTGGGTACATCTTTGATACACTACCTACACTACAATGCTTGAACACTACATTACATTCAAGCTAAGTAAAATAAAATAGCTTATGAGTATAGATTTTCAAGTAAAAATATAGCAAGGATATATATTAAAAAAAAAAAAAGGAGTATCACCCCTCTCGAAATGATGAGATGTCAGACAATGGAGTAGAAGGGATACAATGAAGTGAAATGGAACTTTCTGTGATATACCCCTGCCAACTACCACTGCTAGGTTAATGAACAATCCATGGTGCTGTGCTAGTTCTTGGTGATGCCTGCAATACCTTGACTCATTCTCTGTATTTTCTATTATGTCGATATGAGCATGGCTACTTAAGTATTGTGACTTCAGTATTGCAATACGATTTATGTCACATATGTAGCGCCTGAGTGTTTAACTCTGGTGCCTATGTTGTGGTTATTAGTTTTTCTTTCTGTCTTGTTTACCCTCTACAATGTCTTAAATTCAAATAAATGGACAACACTCTATTTGGAAATTAAGCATAGACCCCATTGTGTTTCTATAACATTGATTTAAATTATGTTTTCACTTGACAGACTGTTTGTTGTTCCTTGATAAAATACTTTGACTCCTGGTCTCTGAGTAAGCGTGGGTATTCCCTTGTTCTTAGAAAAATACCGTTATTGGTGTTGGTGGCAAAAACCCAACAAGGCTGCCTTGATTGCTAAACATATCTTATCCTCCTTATTAAAGTTGATAACAAATTACTGAAATCACCTCCAAAAAGTATGGGTTTTGAGACACCGAAAGAGTGTATGGAAAAAGGTGCCTTTTTGTTGACATATTCTGAATCAACTGGGTTTGGGAATCTTACAGAATCTCTGTAGTTGAACCCTGTAGTAGCAGAATCAAGTGTTTTACGTTGGAGTTATCTGAATCTAACCCTAATCAATTTCTCCCTGGCAAATATCTATGTTTACTCCTCAAGCAGGTTCTTTCAGTGCTTCTGTTTCTTTCAACCTTTGTTCCAGGGTGCTTGCTGAGTTAGTAACCAACATCTTGTAAATCAGAGAGATCATGGTCTTCATTATTAGTTCGAAAAAGCAATTTCTCTGGCAAGCCCAAGCTCAAATGGATGTGTTTCTTAATGGTGTGCAAGAGCAGTTGGAACCTAAAGAACATGGTGACACTCCTACTACATTCCTCGTGTAGTTGATTAAATGGTTTCATGCTCGTCAGTCGCACAATATGCCCCAGTTTGGGCAGATCAATAAGATCCCATTGTTTGAATATCTCGAGCCTCTTCAAATGTTGCTGCTATCCGGAGGGTACGTTCAGCAGTAATTTTGTTCTTCCATCCAGCAACTGCAGTGGTCATTCCCCAGAACAGCACACTCTAACCGGTGGCTCTCAGACATTGTTGGGAGACTGTTAAGCCTGCTAAGGGTTTGGACAAGTACACCAGTACTCATTAGGGTCAGGATGCTGGAAAATCTATTGATTAAGAGGAAGAAACCAGTTCCATAGGTTTGAGAGTAAAAGAATATTAACGTCTGCCTAGCCCCCTTTTTATTGTTTTCTTGCTCTCTCATGGAAAACTGGTTGTTCAATGTTTATACTCTTCTGTGTTCCAGGTGCACTCAATTTTGGAACTGGACTTGGGTGCTCCAGACTTCTGAAGAATGGAAAATACCAGGAGCAGAGTAAGTTACTTCATCTTATGTTTTACCTTACCTTGTCTTTGTTTCTTTACTTAACTTATAATAGTTCTAGTAAAGTTGTTCCACAGTACCTCCCAGTGCTTACTACCTTCCCACACTCCCTCCATAAACACCAGATCCTATCAGGGGTTTATAACACTTTCCCTTCCCCCCCATCTTTGTTAGTGTATCAATCTCCCTCTGTGATCTGTTATTCTTGGGAAACATTATTGGTATTCTCATATCTCTAGTGCCTGCTCATTGTCTTCCCTGGTCCACTGCCCAAGAGTTAGATGTTTCCACCCTCCTTGCCTCCAGAACTCTTCCTCCTCTCTAACTCATGACCTGCTGACCCAGTCACCCATTTGTGTGGGCCAGGTTCCTCCAGGACAATAGTAGAAGCCCAGTGCTGGTCCAGTTTGCTGATGGATTGGGAGATACTTGGCTTCATTTAAGCACTCGGTTGCACTCACTTCCTCCGTTTTCTGCTCTCTTCCAATAAGGTCAATATTACCGAAAGCACTTTAACAGGTCACCACAATTAGGGTCATTTAACGCATCTCTAACTACTGCTATTCTCAAGAACCTGCTAATGAGCAGGGCAAAGTCACATTGAGATTGATTCTCTTCCTACTAAACAGTTGGTAACCAATCTGGGTCAATTAATCCTAAAACCAAAGTACATACATTACACTATAAACAAATAGAGTAGTTTGGTGCCTGCTTTTTAATATTAAAAAACACAGACTTCAGAAAACTTATAACAAATCACTGGTTCATATACTCAACACAATATATTGAAACACTTGCAATCCAATGTTGTGAATGTTGCAAAGAAAATGTAAATGAAAAAGTCTACTAAGTTTTTGCAGAATAAAGGTACACAAACTTTAATTACAGCATGCATAATATCTAGAGACATGATATTTCGAAACAAGACAATCCAGCAGAAAACTTGCATGGGATCTGCGTCCATTAGAAATCTAAAAGCACCACCCACTGCAAATGTTAAATTTGACATAGGTGGACGATCACATATTACCTTGCTCTTACATCTCCTTGCTAATTACTGCCTTTCTTTTTTACGACTGTCAAGAAACATGCATCAGAATGGTTTGGAAAAAATATATGATGCTTTCCTTCATCACAAATGGAAATTAACTTTTGAGTTCCATTGTTGAACAAAAGACAAGTCAGCATTCATAAGTATATCTGCATGTACCAATTCCCTAATAAATTCACTCCTTTGTGCCTCGTTACTCTGCACGGACTCCATAACCCTTTGATGCCAGATTTTGCCTGGAAAGTCATGGCCATTCACTTCTTATCACACGCTTCTTCAAAATGTGACCTATCTAATAAGGACAAAACACAGTTGTTGTGGGATGGCCTCTCGGGTTCATTTATTTACTGTTCAAAAAAATGAAATTTTGTGGTATTACATTGCACCTACCTCAACAAAGGTTGCTTGAAAGTGCTTTGTGGTCAAAAAGAGACCTGATAAATATGGGCTTTGATGAATACGCTTGTTCCGTATTAACAGAGAAAGAAGTGTCTAACCTCTATGGAAGAAACCATTGCTTTGCAAACGGATGCAGTTTCCAATCCATTTTGCAGATCAGCTGCACATTATTCTTCACACTTCACCAGACAATCGGCATAATAGTAGTTTTGGATCTGGCTTACTGATTGATTCTAAGACTGACTGCTTCATTCTTCAGCTCACTATTTAAGTATAGTGGATTCTCAATTACCCTAGTTATAGTTGGTTTAGCTAGTCTAATTTTTCTTCTAGTACAGAAAAAAGCCACCATGAACTTCAGCATGAATGAAAATGACATCTAACTGAGCAGCAGTGCTTAGAAACTCCAGTATTTTACTTCCTCAGAGCATTATTACGTGCATTAGGGACAACTTTATTGTTTTACAATTTGCAATTTCCAATGAAACAAATTAACTAATCATACTGTATTGCCATGCAACTGTTAATCCTGAAATATGCAGTGTAGTACATGATTAAATTCTAATGTCAAAACCACCTGCACCATCACCTGCTTTGGCAAGTATCATAATGCATACAGCGTCTGCATCTTTGGATTCACTCTATGGTGAGCTTCAGTGTGTGCACACCTAAGTTTCTATGTCAACCAACGATGTTGAGCTCAGCCAATGCTGCTCTACAGGCTGTTAAAAGTCCGTTATTGTCATCTATGGTGTGCATACTAATTGGAAGTGCCACATCCATGTTCTTCATAAGATCCACGTTGCCCCCTGTCTCTAAGAGAAAGTACTAAGCAATCAAGGGTTCCTCCTTTTCAGAAGCTAAATGAAGAAAAGTAAACAAAGACAGATTGTACCTTTTACTTTTTTCTTCATAATATATGATTTGCAGCGCACCACAAGAATTTATAAATATTTTCACTGTATATATCTTTCTCATCGTTCCGGGGATGTTATGAATATTATGTTTTATCTGTTATAAACATTCCCCTGCTTGAATAATATGTGCTAGTCAATTAAGCAGAATATTGAGTATGAATGATCCATATGCCGAAAGTCTGATTTATATTATTATGTTCTACAATATGAAAATTAAGGTTAATTCAACATAATTGCAGTATTTAATCTATTGTGACCTTTCTTCTATTCTATCTTGACAAGACACAGGACATCCACAAAATCGGACCAATTGTTTATTAACTATGGTCCCCTACGTACAGGCTTAGCCAACTCTAAGCAATCAGTTTTGCGATGGTCTCATGTATTTTACTGTGCTAAACACTCTCTGCCGGAGGGAAAGTGGCTCCTACCGCTTTGCTGCGCAGTATTCTTATTCCAGAGAGTTGCAAATCGGCAACCTGGAAATCAGTTCCTACATTCACTAAGCAGTACTGCCTAGACCCGACGCTAGAGCAGATTCTCAAGTAGGGCAGACTTCCCCCAGAACCCCATTTGCTTAAATGTTCTAGTTCATTCTCAGTCTTCTCCTCTGCGCTGTGTAGGGATCGAATTGCTATACTAATCAACACTTATGACTATACATGTAAATCCCCTACAAGTTTCTTACTTGTAATTCCAGTTCTCTCGTAGGGAAATTTCGAGTCATAAGCAACCCCCATCCTCTACGGTGGAATAGACATAGGTGTCCAAACAAATTAAATAGGCCTCACATCATCTTCAAAAAGAACTGAAGCAACTGCCACCAGCTGTGCATGATGGGATACTGGTGGTCTGTGGGTTCTTAAAGGCACAGCCTCTATTTTAGCCATATAATGGCAGCCTGTGAGAATACTCAGTTCTACTCCCCTTTATCTCGATCATGAAAAAAGGGTTTGTGAGGGAGATTTATTCTGTTTACAAATTACACTCATATTATAATGTACTAGCTCTTTTTTGACTTCATAATGAAGACTTCCACCAGGGCAGCCTATGTCCATAGGCTGAATTATTTGACTCTTTTTGTTCAGTATCTTTACAGGCCCGCCTGAAGAAAGGCGAAAATCTCCACTTAAGAAGATATATTATAAAGAAGTGCTCCGGGGTCCCTGCACATGGGCAGGACTATTCAACGCTTATGACTATACATGGAAATCCCCAAGAGAGAATATTGCCTTTCCCTAATACTATAATGGCCGTACTATCTGTTTATATGTCAGTCCATTTTGGGAGGTAGTCCTATGATGGCAAGGTAACGTGCGACACTGTGCCTCTGTTCATCGTTGAATGGGTCCATCAGAAGAATCTCAGTCTCTCAGATAATCTGACTCCAAGGTATAGGAGTCAAATCATTTTGCCTCCTACCTCCTTCAGGCCTCCTCAGCATTTTAAGGAAAGGTGAATTGACCTTTCAGCTTGGAAGTGTTGATACAACTAGAATTGGATAGAATTCACAGGGCCACTCATCTGTGAATACATAAGGTTGTTAGAGGGAATTAAATTGCCCTTTATTCAATTACCCATGGTGGTGAATATTCACTCACCAATTCTGCATACAAGAGACCAGATGAACTCTTACACATTAAAGCCGCTCTTTCTAAACTGCTTGTCACTGGTAAAAGCAGTCCACCTGACCGACACTCTGCTCCTAATCTCGGAATAACCAACTTTATGAATAGATAAAACTGAAACAAAATCAAATAATTTATGACAAAAGCATTGATCAGAGCTGAAAACACTATCACCTCTGTAGTTAGATAAGGATTTTACTGTTCTAAATAAATCTTTGGTGGAATCTTTTATGGAGCTTATTTTGTCAGTGAAATATTTCGATTTTACATAACTGATTAAGGCCTTGTATTCGTTGAGGAGAGATTTAGATTTGAAATTTTCTTCAGGGCAATAATCCTTCCTCTACCTACATTCCTGATGTCAGCAAAAGACCCAAAAGAGGGTTCGTGATGTACCATTAACATATAATAACTAAATAAAACATGGTACAGCAAGTTCTAGTCTCAATTAAACAACATGAAGAGCTTGACACCCTACGGGAGACCCAAGATACCCTATCTAATCAGGATAAGTACTGAAACTCACACATCTACTGTTCCTATACTTTGAATGTGTGGAATAATGACAGGTCTCAGTCTGCAAACAAATTTCAAGCACGTTACGGGGCAAACAGACTCCTGGTCAGTGTGCTCAAGGAGGTGAAAAAGCAATATGTGCCACTTAAGTGATAATATATGATAATTTCAGTACTCAGTATATTTTCAGTCAAATATAGAATAAAAAGGCATTCAGCATTTAGTGGCCATGACTGGATCAAATAGAGGAGTACCTGGTGAAAGGAAACACCAAATTAATATAAAAGTGAAAGGTTTTAGTTGGCCAACTATTCATCACTGATATAAAAAAATACCAGGATACATTACCTCTGTTAGTCCCCGCCTGTGTCAACTAAGTGGCTGAAGTACAAGTTAATGACTGGCACAACAGCGAGTGATGCATTTAACAAGAGTTGAATGATAAGAAATGTAGGTCCTGCTCAATGTGCAACAGAGTCCAGTGTGGATATATCCGCTCCACTGGGCTACAGCAAACACAGAGGCTTTAGTAGTTAATCTGGAATGTGAAGTGACCCGATAATGGTATTTTGCCCTCTTTCAGTATGCAACAGTCATGACTAAACCTGTAGGTGCCCACATCGGTGGCACGTGTCTCTCGAGGAAACTGGTGGCAAATGCAGTTCCCCTATAATATCCCACAGAGTTCTATATAGATCCACCTTGAGTGTGCGACTAGTTCACATTCAAAGGCTCAGTCATGGTACAGCTGAAATATGAGGCATTATAATGCTAGTTAGAGCATGGAATTTGCAAATTCAAGACTACACCAAAGGACTTTCAAAACACAGAGGCTCAGAGGTGCAGATCCAAAATGAAAGGCTAAATAGAGGTTTGAATGGAGAAGGAGTTGAGGAGGAGCTATAGTTTGAGTGTAGACATGCTATTGCCAAACTATTAGGGGTACAGGAACTGTGGCTCGTATGGGGCGGGGGGAGGTGTTCAACGGAAGAATGGTGTGAAGTGCTATGGAACGCTTAAATAAGCCCTGTAATAAAGAAAAAACTAAAATTTCTTATCAAATTAATAGTTCATATAAAGGTGATGTAGGACAAAACATAATTGTACTTTAGGTTCCCATACATCAATTGTATTGTTAAGTTGATCCTACTGAAGTACTTGAAATAAAACAGAGCGCAATTTATCTGTGAAGAGTGACTGTAGGCACTTATAGGTTTTTACTAAAAATCTGTAGAAGAGAAGGACTAGTCAGTATCTAAAGGTGTTCACAGATAACGTGAAAGATAAGTCTTCTCATGACAGCCATACGATGTCATCATTGAGCCCGCTCATATTCGTCTCTAATTTGAATACCCAACATATATGTCCCACTAAGAACACATAGGATCTATCCTCATTCAGAGTGGTAATGAGTGGTCTTTCTATATTGATCCATCTCATTTCTTTTTCATGGTGTTCATGTGTCAGAAAAGTTTGCACTGGATGGTACAGTGTTTTTTATGATCGTGGTTCTGAACTTCTGGGTTGTCATGCCCACATATCTTAACCCTCAAGGTTAGCATTTGAAATCAAAAGTTCTAATTCAACAAAATTACAAAGCACTTACCCATATAAGGAATGTGAGTAGTCCCTAAAAAATACGTCCGTGAACAGGCCAAAGGTCCTTTTGGAGAGACGCACTGCGCCACCTGGTGGAAATAGTTGTAATGTAAGTGGATTGGTGTAGGAAAATAAAACTATAAAAACCAACAGAGCATCAAGAACATTCAAAAGGAATATACAAAATGTTAAAATAATAATACCCTATTTTTGAATGATGTGTGCAACTGCAAATTTAGTTTTTTCAGGTCGCTGTAAAGGTAATCCACCCACCTTTCATTTTATCAACCTCAAATAAGAGGTCTAATCATGCAGGCCTTAAAATGATCTGAATCCATCAACAATACATTTTTTTTTTCATTTTTTTTTTTTTTTTTTACATTAACAGGGAACTACTCTAGACAGTGAAACCTAGAATGAACAAAACAATGAAGGCAATATTTCTATTTTTATAAACAATCTTAAAGGTTATTTTGGAATATTAGTGTGAGAAAATATTTCCATTTTCTAACCAGGTGTTTAGCGGTGCTTCCTCCAAATCCAGTGTTTCTCACAAGATGTCCCTCGGATGGAAAACTGAAATTACCGGAATTCAGGTTTTCTTTAGTAGAGTGACAGCCAAACAGTACAAAGGGTTGTCTGCTAGGACTGAAAATGGAAGATATTAAATATCTTAGTTGCTTTCTTTCCAATCATCATCAACCTAAAATAGCTTACTACGTTCGACCCCTAAATACATTATACTGGCATCCACAAACACTGTCTCAAAGCTTACTTAGTGTCACAGCAGTAGCCAAAGTTTATGCAACAACAGTAAAGGTGTGCAGTCATGAATGCAAATCACTTTTTTTTCTAAGAAGTCCAGCTTACTAAATTCAATACAAGCAGAAAAAACAATGCCACAAAAATGTAGGGAAAAGGCCATATTGAAGGCACCTCTAGAAGTAATTCTATATGCCACTGATAAAAAAAAAAAGCATAACACAGTTTTAATTAATATAACCAGTGACATCAGAACTCAACTGATCACAGTTGAGTTCTGATGTCACAATGTCAGCTGTCAGAGCCAGCAGCCGTGGAGAATGGCAGGTCAGGTTAGATCAGGAAGCATAATTAAAGCAGCTGTTTAAAGAACGGAAAGGAAACATGACTTTTCTTTCTTCTATTTTGTTTTCTCTAGCTGTGAATTGACACTCAGGAAGGAGATACTTTACGGCAACATGTTTATATTTTGCACTCGTTAGGTAATTTATCGAAAAATTAGAATATTTCTACATGTTTCTATGTATTCCAAGCTACTACACCTTTCTTTTAAACTAAATGGGATTAAACTGATTTTAAAATGTTATTGCAAGAAATATTAACAGCTTTTCTGGATTATTAGGTTTTCCACAAATAGATCAACTGCAGGCCTCTCTGCCCGCTCCGGGATCCTTATTATGCGCACTCTGTTGCGCCTGGGCCTACCTTCATAGTCTTCCAGGCGGGCCTCCAGGTTTCTGCTTGTGGCTCGCAGTTAACAGACATGAATCTTCAGGGCTGTCGCATCATGTTGCAGAGTGGTCGTTGAGTCCTCCACCTCTTTTACCCTTTCACTCATGTTCTGGAGGTCTGCTCCCACCAGCGAGACCTATGAAGTGACAGAGTCACTTCACGCCTCCAAGCGTGACTGCCATGATGTCATCACTGCCATGATGTCATGCAAAATCAATGAGTAACCTTCTATGGCTGGCTGGGCAGCAGGAGGCGGCCTATGCTGGAGTCTATCCAGGGTATCCGGTCCGTTAGGGACAGCATATTTGTCTAATTTGGTCTGATAGGAGCTCCGCTCTCCTTTGCCGTCCATCATAATGAGAGAATGATTGGGAGGGAGAATGGAGTCACAGGGGGCACTGGGATACTCGCCGCCGCCTGCTTGTGGGTGCTCACTGGCATTCCATGCAGGCTGTTGGCTTTATCCCTTGTGCGCACCGCTCACCCAAAGTCCCCCCACTTGTTAACACTTCGTAGGCCTCTCACCACCAAACTGGGGGCACCAGCCCAGAGCAGGCCCCTTCTCTTAATAAACCCGAAAAATCAGTGAATGGCTGCAATATAAGGTTCCTGGGGTCCCAGACAAGTCTGCTTATGGCGGAGCTGACCCCTTAGTGCAGAGGTCGGGGTGTGGGTGAGTCGTCAACCGCGCCCGCTTAATATAAGGACAGTAGCACTCACACTCTCTCAGGTGCACTGCTGTTTAAGGGGCCCAAGGCCATTCCAATACTTTCATGCCCTCAGGGAGCACCACGCTCCTCATTCATTCTAGGCTGCCCCACCATGGCTGTACTGCGACCCACTCTCAGTATTAAAAGCGGCCCGATCATGGGGAGCGGCAGCGCTCTGATGCACTTTTTGGGCCCTTCATGTAGAGTTTTGGCACTCACTGCGGTTTGCTGGGTCCCTGCCGCTGTTAATCTCTTGCTGCCACTGCTGAATGTTAATTCTACTGTCTAGAGGAAGCTCTCATCGGGCCCGTGATACTCTGTTCACCCCCCCCAATTGCGGAGGCGCAGTCCTGCTGATGCCAGACAGTCATAAACCATTGAGACCGCAGCCATGACAGGGGCCCAGCCTCCCCTCCACAGCTCAGTCGTGGTGGTGTCAGTGGCTGCCGTCGAGCACGGCCCAGATTGGACTCAAAGCTGGGGCTCTTCACGCATGCCTCAACCTGCAATGCCCTCCGCGTCTGCCGCCACTGGCATGTAGCTGGATCTTCGGTATGCCCATTGGCCAGCAACCAATAGCAGGGTGTATGGTTGCGGTCAGGGCCGGATTACTGAACAGATTGTAGGGGATTAGGCAGGCAGAATGCAGAGCTGCTCTAATAAGCGGCCATCTTCAATAGCGGATGGCCACACCCCCATCTAATAGCTTTTCTGATGTGTTTAATTTTATACTAGAAGTTCTATTTCTATTCTTCATGTTTGCGAACATGTTCTATTTTTCATACGAAAGAGCTACGCATCAAGGTTTTAAGTGGTTAGTGGGAAAGTTGATGGTGTGTCCATGTATTGAAGGAATACTGCAATTCACCTCGGAGCACCATAACCTTATAAAAGAACTTAGCCTTCAGGCTCCAGCTTCGTTCCTCTATATGGTCATGGAACTCCTCAGTGACTTGCAGTATCCTTATAACCTTATGTTTTGATGAAATATCATGCAAATAGACCCAACTAGACATTTTGAATGGAACAGATCAACATTGAACAACATTTCTAAGAAAAGACATAGCCAACATAAATGAAATGACAGAGTCAAATCATGTTTCACAGTCAAGGACCACTTTATCACAGCTAAATGCAGTTCTAAGGGATCTCTTTCATCGGCAACACCTGAGAAAGGTCAGAATAATGATCACACAAAGTCTCCGATTACCTTGCTTATCTTCCTAAGTGTAACACAAACTCCTCAAGCAATGACTATCAATAGGTCCCTGAACCACCACGGACTCATTCTGGAAGACAGCGCCTCCATAACAGCTCAGTGGAAAGTTGTAAGGGCTGTAGATGTGACAGTGATAAATGCTGGGGTTCTGACCTAGTGGATTAATTCTGAAATGAAGAAATGTTTTCAATAAAAATAGTTAATCCATAAAGTGCTGTCTGACTTGTGCGTTCACAAAGGTATTATCCTCACCTACTTGAGTCACCCGTGCTGGCCAAATAAATTAAGCGTCATTCCGTGGATGTGTGGAGGGGTGTACGGCACTCCCTTCAGCACATAGCCAGACCTTGCTGTGATTCCATGGGAAATTAATTTGCTGGCTCTGGTACTATTTCTGGGTGGCAGTGGTGGGATCAAATTAATTATAATTATATTTGTTTCTTATTCATTGTTGCAGCATTACATTTATTAAGGTGTGCAGAATAATGTATTCTTTTCAATGTATTTAATCAATGCCTCCTCAGTGCTTTTGATGTCCTCACAGAAGCCTTCTGGGACAAGGAGGAGGGATGAGGTGAAAGGTCTTGGATAAATACCACTAATCTTCTACAGACACTCCTACTATTTCTTGTATCCATCCTGCTTCCTGCTCTCCCTCACTGAAGCCATGAGTACTGGTATCTTACATTTACCAGCTCCCGGGAAGGAGGAGAGCAAAGTGTTCATAATTCAGGAGATTTGAAAAAGAAAAGTTTCAGTGTTAGGGCTAACGGTTGCCTGCCTTGGGGGATGGGTCTCCTTTATACAGAAGGACTATGATAGTGAAAGTGCAGGACTTAACTTTATGAATATTACCATCATGTATCGAACCATACCCACCAAAGATAGTGCTCAAGAACCACTGACAGATGAGGATCAAGAAAAAAACAAATCACAATGTAGCCCTTGTTCATTTGCTTCAGTCATGTAATATGATCCTTCTGAGACTTTCAGTCAATTTTAGTTTCCCTTACAGTTTTAGCTTCTTCTGTATACTACCTCACTTTAAAAGTTGGTATTAAATAAAAACAAAATAATTGAGTTTACAAAACTTTGCTTTATAAATGTTAACTTTTTTTTTACCTTATTGTTGTAAAATTGATCAGGCTGTATCTCAAACGAAACACAACTCTTTTTTAAATACTCTATTATGAAGACGCCAATCTGATTTTTTTAATGAAACTTCTATTGTTAAGCAGACATTTTAAGTTTCTTGACTTGACATTCTTTTACAAAGAGGCAACCAATGCAATCAAAGCTCTTTTAAGTTAGTATCAAACAATATAACAACTGAGTATTGTTTGTGGTCACTGTGAGATGCTATGTTCCAGGGAGGGCATGTAGGTAGGTGGTGAAGGAAGGTGGGGAGTGCAGGAAGTGCAAAATTGGATAAGATTTGGAAATTAAAAATTACTTAGCTGCTATTGTTGCTAGTTTTAACACATTTGTAAATACTGAGTATTTATAACAATTTGAAGATTCAGTAGATAATGCTGTCTTTTGAACATTTATAGCTCTACATTACCGATTTAAAAACATATCCTGTCTTTTGAATAGCATTTAAAATTATATGAAACAATAAGCTGTTAACTAGCAAAACCACTTTATTTTCTGCTTTTGAAAATGAACTAGCACAGGAAAACTCGATAGAAAGGCAAAAGCCCAATTCAGTAGGAATTTAAGGAAGATGTCATTTTATGAAGCTGGGCAGAGCCCAAAACCACGTGCAAAAACAAAGCCAAGGGAAAAGATTTCAATTGCTATTTTAATACACCCAATCTATGCTAACAACGTTGTGGTGGAAAATTGATTGTTTATTACCTTAATAAAGGTATCTAAAATGATGAATTGTAAGTACAGTTAAGTCCAGTAAATAGCAATGACCAGTTCAACCTACAATCTGTAGGACGTAGAATGTGAGGGAGAGGTAATGCAAGAGAATACAAAGCATCCAAATGAAATAGTGAAAGAATACTACAAAGTCTACATTACTTGGTGTAGGGAATTTTGATCCACAGTGGCTTCTCTACAACATATATTAGAGGAACTATTATGAGGAGCACATCAACAAGGAAAGTTTCTTAAGTTTGCCACTACGTATCTTCGTTTCCGTGTCCAAACTCCTCATCCATGCACACAAGGCCCTCTACAACACAGGCCCAGCCTCCCTCAATGACAGACTCACCTTCCACACCCCCACCCGCAATCTTCGCTCCACCAGCCTCGCCCTCGCCTCCATCCCCGCATCTGCTGTACCACTGCCGGAGGAAGATCCTTCTCCCCCCTCCCCCCAGTGCCTTGAGACCCTAACAGGTGATTAGTGCGCTCTATAAATCCTTGATTGATTGATTGATTCGTAATGAATTTATGAATGGAATAATATTTCTTATTAAGGGCAGGATCCCGGGGCACATTTTTTAAATCTACATATTTTCAGTAAAGGAGTTCATTCAAACAAGAGCAACCCTAAGGAGGCATCATACTGATTTAACAACATAATTCAAATAGCCAAATAAGTCACAATTGGGTATCTAACTATAGTAATGTTTTAAAAAGGAAATCCAGACAAGGGACAGTGCTCCTGTATACTGATCTGGTATGACAAACCCCTAGCTTGAATATCACTTGTAGACAATCAAAAACATTTACTCTGCACACCAAGAAAAAAAACAATTGACTGCCTTATCTTATCCTTTAACTCTCTGGAACCTAATTGGCCAATACAATGAAACAAATATCTCACTGGACTTTTTTCAATGTGTCTCTTCCATCTGTTGCAGTCTTCATCCATCAGAATCACTCTCAATTGAAAAAAACTTTTTACTGAAGCTTTCACCAAATTGCAAAATTGCACTAGCTTTTCCCTGATTTTACATTTAATTTAGTATGCTACTGAGAGCAGTATGCGACGTCCATTGCTGCTGGCATGAGACCTTTATCATGCATCAGTTATCACGCACCACCTTTACAGCACAGGTAAGTACCACACAGGCCCTATTTAAGTATTTTATAGCTTGAGACTTTACCATGCTGTTACGTTTTTATATATATTATATGCACACATAAGCACACACACACACTCACACATATATACAGTATATACATCCAAAAAGGGTTTGAAGTTATTAAGTTACTGGGTTGAGTAGAGGTAAATGATGCTGAGAGTACAGGGATGGGTAATGGGTAGTAAGGAATGGTTTCTTACCTGTAACTCCAGTTCTCTCGTAGGGGTATTTCCATAATAGTCATAAGCACTGAATAGTTCCGCGCGCCTGCGGGGACCCCGGAGCACTGATGTTTAGTATATTCTTCAGTGCAGATACCAGCCCTTTGAAAAAAGGTCTGTCAAAAACCACTTAAGAATAACACCGTGCAGCCTATGTGAACAGCTACACAGGCCAAATTGTTGGAAAAGAAAACAGCTGTAGTGTAAATTCACGTTCAAACACCCATTTATTCTAGAAATGTAATAAAAATACATTCTCATACTTTATTTACACCTCTCATGAGAATAAAACAATGCAGGGCAGTGTAGCCCATAGGCTGCCATTATACAGAATGTAAATAGAGCTGTGCCTTTAAGAAAGTAAAGTTTTCCTGTATCCCATCATGCACAGCAAAAGGCAGTTGCCTCAGTTCTTTTTGAAGGCTTGTAACCTGACCTGAAGGAACAAAACATTCGTTGGAGTACCAACATCGATACTACTATGGCAACTTTTCCTATGTTAACTCCACCGGGGAGGAGGGAGGGTTGCTTATGACTATCATGGAAATACCCCTACGAGAGAACTGGAGTTACAGGTAAGAAACCATTCCTTCTCTCGTAGGGGATTTCCATGTATAGTCATAAGCACTGAATAGACTAGCAAGCCCATCCCCATAACCGCGGCGGAGTAGACAGAATAATACTGAAAAAACATGAATCATGCAAATAAATTCTTAAGCGAGGCCTGTCCAACCTGCGCATCTGCCCTAGCGTCTGTATCAAGGCAGTAATGCTGTGTAAAGGTATGGACAGATTTCCAAGTGGCTGCCTTGCATATCTCTGCCAAAGGGATATTTCTCATTAAGGCCGCAGTAGCTGCCTTCCCTCTAGTAGAATGGGCTTTTGGCCTGCCACCAAGAGATTTGTACGCTAACTGATAACACAACAGTATACATGAAACAATCCATCTGGATAATGATTGCTTAGACGTGCCGAACCCTGTTCTAACTGGGCCATAGTTAACAAAGAGCTGCTGTGATTTACGCAAGCATTTTGTCCTGTCCAAGTAAAATTTCAAAACCCTCTTTACATCCAGAGAATGTAGGGTTCTCTCGGCAGGAGTAGTTGGATTTTGAAAGAAAGTTGGTAATGAAATGGTTTGGTTCACATGTAAGTCGGAAACGACTTTTGGTAAAAATCTTGGATGCGTCCTCATCACTACTTTCGCAGAATGAAAGACCGTGTAGGGTTCTTGAGCACAAAGGGCCTGGATTTCGCTGACCCTACGCGCTGATGTGATTGCAACCAGAAAAGCAGTTTTCCACGTGAGATGTTGAAGTGATGCTTTATGTATTGGCTCGAACGGAGGTAGCATCAGACGCGAGAGGACAACATTCAGTTCCCAAGGAGGAGATGGTCTCCTAATGGGAGGGAAGACCTTTTTTAAGCCCTTGATAATTGGTATCCTAAAAAAAGGAAGGTTGAGCGGGGCTCTTTCTATATGCCGTTAGAGCCGCCAAGTGCACTTTTATTGATGTCAATTGTAAACCCGATTTTGCCAAACTTAGCAAGTATGGCAGGATAGTTTCCTCTCCGCAGGATATCGGGTCAATGTTGTTGTCCAAACACCACACACAGAATCTTTTCCACTTGCATGCATAAGCCGATCGTGTGGAAGGGCGCTTTGCTTCTCTTAGGATTTCCATACAGTCCTGAGGTAGGTTCAAGTGTCCATATTGCACTAACTCAGGAGCCATGCTGTCAAACTCAACGATGAGAGGTTGGGATGAGATATCTGCCCTCGGAACTTCGTGAGAAGGTCCGGACGATGAGGCAGTCTGATGTGTGGCTTGAGTGACCGGTGAAGAAGGTCTGGAAACCACCATTGGCGTGGCCATTCTGGAGCAATTAGAATCATTTTGGATTGAGCATTGGATAGCTTCTGGAGGACTGCCGGTATCAGGCGAAGCGGTGGAAAGGCGTAAAGAAATGCTCCTGACCAGCTTATCCACAGGGCATTCCCCAGCGTCCCTGGATGGTAATATCTAGAGGCGAAGCTTCGGCATTTTTTGTTTTCTGGGGTTGCGAATAGGTCTATAGAGGGGGTACCCCATAGTGCGAAAATGGAATGAACGACGTCGTCGTGTAATACCCATTCGTAGTTCTCGTCCATTACGCGGCTGAGAGCATCCGCTTGAACATTCTGCCTGCCCGGCAGGTGAGTTGCCACTAACGACAGGTTCCTGGCTAGAAGCCAATGCCAGATTGTCTGAGCCTCTCTGGATAATATCCTGGACCTGGTGCCTCCTTGTTTGTTTACGTAATACATGGTGGCCACGTTGTCCGTCTGGAGGAGGAGAGTTTCCGTTTTCAGAGAAGGTAGGAAGGCCTTGAGCGCAAGATGGACTGCGCAAAGCTCCAGCAGGTTGATATGATAGAGACTCTCTCTCTGTGACCACTTGCCTTGGACCCGAAGATGATCCATGTGCGCTCCCCATCCGAGCAGCAATGCGTCTGTTACGATGGTTTGAGCTGGAGGCTGTTGATGGAAAGGAATCCCCACCAAGAGATTGTTGGGTGAACACCACCACTTGAGGGATTGTAGGGCGTGAGGGGAAAGAAGGACTCTGCTCTCCCAATCGTCCATCAGTTGGCACCATTGATCCTCCAGGCACTCCTGTAAGGGTCTCATATGGAGGCGAGCATTGGGAACGAGGTGGATACAAGACACCATCGAGCCCAGTAGAGAGGATATTACTCTTGCAGTGGTCTGTGGTGTTCTCTCTAGTTGTTTGCACTTTTGGAGAATCGATAATCGTCGTTCCTCCGAAGGAAACACCTTTCCTTGATTGGTATCTATAATGGCCCCTAAGTAATGCAGCCTCTGGACAGGCGTTGCTGTGAACTTGAGAAGATTGACTTGAAGACCGAGATTCTGGAGCAGCTGTTGAGCCCAGTTGAAATGTTGTTGAGCCTCTAGATAGATGGAGGCCTTTATGAGCCAGTCGTCTAGATAGGGGTAGACAAATATTCGATGCTTCCTCAAATGGGTGGCTACCACCGCCATGCATTTGGAAAAGGTTCTCGGTGCTGATTTGAGGCCGAAGGGTAGAACCGCAAATTGGTAATGACTTTTGCCGACGGTGAACCTTAGGAATTTTCGATGTTTCTCGATCACCGGAATGTGAAAATAACCGTCGCGAAGGTCTATCGCGCAGAGCCAGTCGCCCTGACGAAGTTGCGGGTAAATTTGGTGCAAGGATAGCATCCTGAATTTCTCTCTGCGAATCCACTTGTTTGCTGTCCTTCGGTCTAGAATGGGACGAAACTCTTGTTTGTCCTTCTTTGGCACTAGAAAATACCTCGAATAAATCCCTTTCCCGCGTTGGCTGATCGGGACGGGCTCTAATGCTCTTTTTTGTAATAGGATTGCTACTTCTAACTGAAGAGCTTCGAGGTGGTGGCTGGCTGGTTTGGGTGGAACAGATGGAGGAGGACTGATGAATCTGAGAGCGTAAACCATTTCGCACAATATTCAATACCCAGGCATCTGATGTGATGCGTAGCTACTCGTCCAGATGATTTGAGATACTTCCCCCTACCGGAGTAGATAACGGAGGAAGGGGGAAGCGAATATTCAGGGCTTAGACGCGGGGGCCTGGCGAGTTGTCTGAGTTTGCGGTGTGGAACGACCCCTTGTCGACTTTCGCTGTGTCAAGAAGGCCCTTTGATGCTGTTGTTGCTGCTGGGGATGTGAGGACATCCAGTGTGGTGTCTGATACCTGTGGGTGAATAGCCTTCGCTGGTAGGGACGGAATACTTTTCGTTGTTCCTTTGGGCGTTCAATGCCTACTGCTTTTAAAGTGTCTAGCTCAGACTTCATTCTGGACATCTTGTCATCGGCAGGAGAGCCTAACAAGGTGGAGCCTGAGAATGGTAAATTCTGAATTCTCTGCTGTGCCTCTGGTTTGAGAGATGTCAATCGCAACCAAGCATGTCGTCTTAAAGCTACTCCATGAGCGTAGTTATGTGCCGACAGCACCGAAGAATCAGCAACAGCGCTGATCAACTGGTTGGAAACCATGGCACCCTCACCCACGACCTCCAAGAAATCTTCCCTTTTGTCTTTGGGTAGGTGCTCTGCAAACTGTAGCATAGAGTCCCAAAGAGCACGATCATATCTTCCTAATAAAGCAGTAGCACTGGCTGCTTTCATTGTGATGGCTGCGGTAGAGCATACTTTTCGGCCTGCGGCATCGATCTTTCTGCTCTCCTTGTCCGGAGGCGAGGAGGAAGACGGAGATGTAGAGTGTAATTTCTTTGCCACAACTATAACCACCAAGTCCGGCACTGGGTCCGACCTTAGGAATAGGGGGTCTTGCTCCGGTGGGCGATACTTTTTAATAAGCCTAGAAGGAGCAGATTTTGTTGTGGCCGGTGTCAGAAAAATATCCATTGCCGGTTTAAGAAGACCCGGGACAAGTGGAAGTAAAGGTCTTGAGGATGTTCTCTGGTGTAAAGTCTCGAAAATCACTGAGGTCGATGGGGCGGGTACCGCCAGCGGGATATTTAGTTTGGTCGCCCCGCGCACTAGGACCTCTTGGAAGGTATTCACGTCATCTATGGGGGACACTCTCGGGGACGGTGAGTCCGACAGGGTTGGAGAGTAATCCTGTGTAGAGGAAGAGGAATGTCTATGACGTGAATGTGACTCATGTCGATGGTACCGAGAGGAGGACGAACGTCTAGAGGAATGCCTGGAATGTCTTATGGATTCCGCTGGAGTCACCGGAACAGACTCTGAAGGGGGAGCCGGAAGAGGAGCTGTAGGTGATACCGGTGTCTGCGGCAACGGCGGCTGTTGAGGAGACAGCTGAGGCGAAGCTGGAAGTAGGATGAGCGAAGCCAAGGATTCTGAAGTGGTATAAACCCTTCTAGGCCTCTTTGACTGTCACCTCGACGTCGACACACTCCTCGACGTCGAAGTACAGTGACAGCGGGTGCCTCTTGGCGTTGATTCCCCTCGTCGCTGAGATCCTCTCGACAACGACCTTCCCCAACGTCGATGTGATGACGGCGACCGTCTTCGACGGCGAGCACTCTCCCTCGACGCGATCGTCCTCGTCGCGTCGACCCGGACCAAGATCTTCTCGACGGCGAGCGTACACGCCGTCTCGACGGTGAAACGGCTGCCGACGTCGAGCGATGCCTCTTTCTCGACGGTGAGCCGGTCCTCAACGGCGAGCATGTTGGCGCCGTTCCTGGCCTCGACGTCGATGCCCTCAACGTCAGAGACCTATGTCGTTTATGAGCAAGTCTGGCAGAAGTTGCAGAGGAAACAGGGTGAGCCCTGGTAGAAGACTGACCTTCTCCTCACTCTGTGGCAGATTGACCACTTCTTCTCCTGTCCTCTCTTGCCTGAAGTCAAATTTTCTCCCTATCACGAAGGGTTCTTCTGGAGAAAGTTCTACAGATGTCACAGGAGTCAGGTTTGTGGCTGGATGGAAGGCAAATTATACAGACCTGGTGTGGGTCTGTTTTAGCCTTTTTTCTGCCACAAGAAGGACATTTATCAAAAAGTGAAGGCATTCTTAAAATAGAAAAACCTTAAATTTCGGTCAGAATTTGACAGAAAAGGTTAGCAAATGTTCACTCAATATTAAAAACGTCGAGTGAAATTGAAATTCAAAAGGTTTTAATTGAATTTTCTGTCAAAAAAAGCTTTGTGAGGTAGAGCTCAATGCTTCAGGGTCCTGTCAGAAGGAGCCGGAAAAAAAAAATGAGGCAACTGCCTTTTGCTGTGCATGATGGGATACAGGAAGACTTTACTTTCTTAAAGGCACAGCTCTATTTACATTCTGTATAATGGCATCCTATGGGCTACACTGCCCTGCATTGTTTTATTCTAATGAGAGGTGTAAATAGAGTATGAGAATGTATTTTTATTACATTTCTAGAACAAATGGGTGTTTGAACGTGAATTTACACTACAGCTGTTTTCTTTTCCAACTATTTGGCCTGTGTAGCTGTTCACATAGGCTGCACAGTGTTATTCTTAAGTGGTTTTTGACAGACCTTTTTTCAAAGGGCTGGTATCTGCACTTAAGAATATACTTCACATCAGTGCTCCGAGGTCCCCACAGGCGCGCGGAACTATTCAGTGCTTATGACTATACATGCAAACCCCCTACGAGAGACGGGAGTTTTAGGATTCAGAGATGAGTAAGGGGCATTAGGGGGGTTTAGGGAGTAGGAAGGGTATTTTTGGTTTCAGAGATGGGAAGGGGTAAGAAGTAGTGAGGGATGGTAAAGTTTAGAGACTGGTATTGCAAGGGCGTAGCAGTGGGTTTAAGGTTCAAGGAAGGGTAAAGATAAGAAGAGGTAAGAGTTTCTTTTTAAAAGGGTTTGGGTGGACTCCCCTATAAAAAGCAAAAGGTACTTTTTTTTTTTTTTTTTTTTTTTTTTTTTAAATCAAAAGGGAGGTCTGAGGGGGTAAAATATTAAACATGCACTCAAAAACAAAGTAATACACCCTAAAAATAAAACATGTTGTAAAGGTCAACCCGCTGTATGAGGTACGTGGTAAAGGGATGCATGCTAATAACTGATATTGGAATAAGCTGCCTCATTACGTCTTCTCTAAAATGAGGTCTCTCTGCTTGTGCTTGCTCTACCTTAAAGAGCTGCGAGCACTTCATGTAATCAATAAGCAAACAAACATAGAAAGAGTACCTGTTATCTGTAATATTGCTTGAAATCATTCCATGGCTGAAGTAACTTCGGAATGGCTGCAAATTTGAAACAGAATAAGGTATTTAGTGAGGTAGTGGATAAAAACATATTGATGAAAGCGGCAGGGTGCAGTAGGCTTAACTCAAGCAATTAAGTTAGGGGATCGAACGGAAAAGGTGAAATTGTACATCAACATTCAAATTTCTTGCACTGCCGTACACCTATATTTTCGTATTTATAAAACACAGCATGTCAAATGCCTTACACCCCAGTAGGAATGGAAGGAGAGTATAAGGAATACACAATCATTAACTTTGCTGGTCAGTCTCGAACAAGCGTGGCCACATTTGTGGGTGATTTACTACGATTATATGTCATATTTCCTAAGGGCAGGAATTCAATGACAACATATGTGTGCACTGCAATAGGAAAGGGCCAGTATTAAGAATATCACCAACATTACAAAAACAGGTAATAATATCTCTTTATTCTCCCCCCTCACAATGACTTTAAACTTCCTTTCTTCTTCTCTTGCTCCCCATTGGCTCGCACTCTTCCCAGACTGTGAAACTGTGACTAACTTTAAGGTACTTTTTCCTTTCCTCAATTTGTAAATCAAAATAAGTAACAAATAGACTTACCTTAGGTTATAAGACATGACCGACCAATCATTTCAAAACTAATACCTTCACTCTGTTGCTGTAATATTTTTTTACATATATTATCTCGTCTTTCTTAATGTTACTCACATAACACTAAACACCAGCCTAAGCCCGTGTGCAGTCCTCACAGTTTTCAATTCCCATCAATGCCAGATAAGGAGACTTTCTGGTACCAGAATATGTACAAATGAACAAAGTGTTTTTCTTCTATGTTTTTCTAATATTAATATCAGTTTTGAACACCTGTCTATTTAAAACCTTGAGAAAGCCCTGGTCCTTTGGGCCACAAGATGGTAAAATGCTTGTTGGCTGATTAAGAGGCACGGAACTAACTTTTAAGGAAGATATGCATCATAACAAAGAAAACTGCAAATTTGAGAACAAAATGGGCTGGACATACACTCTGAATAGATGAAAACTGCATAACTTAGAAAACTTAATCTGTTATTATTTTTACTTCCAGCAAATACCTTTGAAAATATGTCTACTCATTTACTATTCTGATTATTTTCAGGTAAGTATGTGGGCTTCACTGAAAAAATATTAAACATATTGTATGGTTAAAACATGAGCCATAAGAAGGGCAGCGTGATGAAGGAAGAACCTCAAACAGAGTAAGCTCAGATGGGGGTGGAGGGAGCGCCAGTGGAGTATTGTAGAAATGTTATGGTGGTCTGTATGGATCCAAGGGGTCACTAAGATAGGCAGGTTGTCTTACCTTGACAGAATCGCACTGGCTACAGATAATGCAGAAGTGGAGCCACTGACAAAGCCAATGTGACCAACAGAAATATTGGAGGCACTGAAGTCAAGGTCCAATGGTTTGCATCCGACAGTGACTGTAACACTGAAGTTTTATAAGAAGGGGGGAAGTTACAGGCCTGCTGTCCATGTTTGAGGAGATACAGGAACCGTCTCTAAGTGAGGCTGTTATTATCACCTTTGCTCAAGCCGGATAAACAGGCCTCAAAGTCAGCCTCCTGTAAGCCATTTTCAGTCATTGTTATGGATGCTAACATATTGTGGAAGGTTATAGCAGTCCGAATTCTTCCATATATGTCAGGACTGGTTTTGTGTCTGGCCAGACAATGGCTCATAAGTTGCATACCTTGTTTGCTCTCCTACTCTTGGTGCATTTACTATATTTTTAAATGCTGAAAAATAACATGACTGGAAAGGACCTTTCTGTTCTCAGTGTCGAATAGGCCCAGACTAGTGAGGGTGCGATCAGTGGTCCTATCTAAATTGTATTCTGATCCCAGCACTGTAAAGATAAATCACTTTTGTTCTCCTTCCCAAACTCGAGAGGGACACGTCAGGAGTGCCCCCCTGTTGCCCTTTATTTTTGTCTTTGCACTTTACCCATTGGCATGTATTATCAAGGAACACAACTCAAGGAATAGAGGGCAAAGTCATCTCCTTCTCTAAATATGCTGCCTTTCTACTGTATGTGCGCAAGTTCGAACAAACCCTAGCTCAGATCATCTGCATCTCTATCAGGTTCAGTGGGCTATCAGATTTATTTCAATTTGGAAACCTATAGATTCCTCTTGTCGTCCAAGACAGCCCTATTCGAGTTTGAACACCCACAGACCTGGGATGGCAAATGAGTGCCGTATTTTGTGGTGCGGATCCACCGCAAAACAGATGAGATTCTGTGGTTTAAACAGTGATGCACAAGCTACAGAGAAACTGTAGACTGCTGGATTGCATTACATCTGTCTGTGGCGAGAATGACTGCACTTATTAAGATGCCCAATTTACTTTTGTTGGCTAAATTTGTTCCCTTAATATGCCTATACCCCTTTTTGTTTGGCAGACTGTGCATTCTGTTGACTAGATGGGTGTGAGCAAGGAAGAAGCTGAGTTTTTTTTGGAACTGTTGACAAAGCCATATGATTTGAGGGCCTACTTTGAGATCTATAGTTTTACTTCTCGGGTAGAATTTACATATTACTGGCTCCACCCAATGTCACCTTTCCCACACGTAGAAAATGAGAGGAAGATGCTGAAAAAGCGCTCTTTAAGGAAAGTACAGGAGAACGCTATGCTATGACATATGTGGACCTACTGCCTTGCACCAGCGCTTTCTGCCCGAGCGCAGTTCATTCATTTGAACTCTATGAAATAATCCTTGCATTCTGCTTACAATGGAGGCTAAGCTTCAGCTGGCTGCCATAGGGCTAAAGCGCATGTAAGATGTCTATACAACAAAACCTTCTTGTCACTTTTACTGCAAGGTCCTATAACACCACCTCCTTAGACATCTTCTACTACTTTATACTCTGTGGAGCATTAATCAGAATTTTCCACAGAGCCGGGGGCTGCTGGAATTCAAGGTCTCACAAAACTGGTTACAAGTACTGGCCCTCATCGAGAAGTCTCATGTCTTTTTGAGGGTGTCCTAAAAGAGAGGTGCCCCCTACCTGTAGCAGCTGCGCATGGATAGCATCTGGATCTGGGCTGGAGAAGTTTCAAACAATGGTAAGCACAGACAATATATGTTTTTTACATGGCCTGCATCACATGCCAGTTATAAGCCTCCCACTTGGTTAAGCACTCTCTGATCCTCCCAGGTGCGGATGGGTTTTAAAGAATAAAAAAAAATACAGACAGAAATCTACACAACTAAGAGAGGTTGGTGCAGCGAGCATTACATTGCAAGGATGAGGCCCATGTTACTTAACGAGTGCCTCCCTGTTAATTCTGCAAACAGAGTTAGAATTATTTCCACAGAGCAGACGTTATTACCTTGCATCACTGTCAAATGTATTTAACAGAAAAAGTACTTTCTACTTAGAACTGCTAAAGCTCCCACTCAAAGTCACTGGGAAAACAGAAACCATGGGCAGTTGAAGGAGTATGGTAAGAGGATGTCCCGGTCCCGAGACCAAATTTCCCCCAATGCTTGCCTGGTGGCCAGACTACCATTCCTATGAACAATTATGCTTTTTACAGACTTAACACAGCTTTAATTCTTTCGACATCTGAAACCCTCTTCAGTCTGGGTTACAGCTGTCACACAGAAATACACTTGCCATAAGCTCTGTGGTTCGACACTACAATCATGTTTATGGAAGTGAATCAGGAATGTAGATCGATTAAACTAAAAAAACTCTCTCTTAATCAAAATAACACGGAGAGCAACTTTTGAAAGGCATTACAACTGATGAGAGCTGAGGGGGACTTGGACGGCAGGGAAGATATGAACCATTAAATAATCGACTATACTGAGAATGAGTGAATACAACTTAAGAGAGCACCTGTCGGATTAAAAAAATAGTTGGACTGCAGGGCTGTTGAACTAACCCCCTAACTGCATTGTTAGGACCGCAATTTGTAGAAGTGAATGAGTTAATGCCACTGTAATGCGGCTGTCGGAGGTGACTATATAAGGTATGAAAGAGGGGTGGAAAGGGAGTGGAACGCACGGCCACTTTCTAAAATGTGATACACAAATGATGATGATGCACATACAGACTGAGGAACTGACTTGTTTTTGTATACATGTAGGACAGTGCCACTGATGGCATGGTAACCCCCCACTTTTTGTCTGACATTGATGACAACTGATTGAAAGTGTGCTGGCACCCTGCTAACCAGGCCCCAGCACCAGTGTTCTTTCCCAAAATCTGTACCTTTGTTTCCACAATTAGCAAACCTACAGTACACAGTTAAGTCCCCTGTAAAAGGTACCCATGGTACCAAGGGCACTCTTTCCAGGAAAGGTCCCCAAGGGCTGCACCATGTAATATACCACTCTGGGGACCCCTCACCAAGCACATGCACACTACCCTTGCAGCTTGTGTGTGCTGGTGAAGAGAAAAAGACAAAGTCAACATGGCACCCCTCTCAGGGTGCATGTACACCAACCACTGCCTGTGACATAGGTATGTCACCCCTTTAGCAGGCCTCACAGCAGTGTGGTGGGATCCTGCTAACCAGGCCCCAGGACATGTTCTTTCCCTTAACTGTACAGTTGCTTCCATAATTGGCACACCTCTGGCACACAGCTAAGTCCTTTGTACAAGGTACCAGGGTACCAAGGGCCCTGAGGCCAGGGAGGGTCACTAAGGGCAGCAGCAAGTATTATACCACCATAGGGGACCCCCTCACCAAGCACATGTACACTGCCTTGCAGCCTGTGTGTGTTGGTGGGGAGACAAAAGTAAAGTCGACATGGCATGCGAGTGCCATGCCCACAAACCACTGCCTGTAGCATAGGTAAGTCACCCCTCTAGCAGGCCCTACAGCCTTAAGGCAGGGTGCACTATACCGCAGACGAGGGCATAGCTGCATGAGCAATATGCCCCTACAATGGCTAAGTACATTCTTAGACATTGTGAGTATAGTGTAGCCATACTGAGTATATGGTCTGGGAGTTTGTCATTACGAACTCCACAGCTCCATAATAGCTTCACTGAATACAGAATCAAACTTCTCAGCGCAATAATCCCACACTGATGCCAGTGTGGGATTTATTGAAAAATGCACCCATAAGGCATCTTAGAGTTGCCCCCTGTATGTTAGCTAAACTGCTAGTGCAGGACTGACCGGTCTGTGCCAGCCTGCCACTTTCAGACAAGTTTCAGACCAAATGGGGTGAGCACCCTTCTGCTCTCTGTGTCCAGAAGGAAAGCCTGTCCTAGGTGGAGGTGCTTAACACCGCCCCCCTTCAGCAACTGCAACACCTGGCGGTGAGCCTCAAAGGCTCAAGCCTTGGGTTACAGTGCCCCAGGGCTCTCCAGCTAGTGGAGCTGCCCGCCCCCAGGACAAAGCCCCACTTTTGGTAGCAAGTCTAGTGGGAAAATTAGAAAAAACGGGTAGGAGTGACCACCCCAGCTGGGACCATCCCCAAGGTGTCTAGAATTGAGGTGACCCCCTCCCTGTAGAATCCTCCTTCTTCATTTGGAAGAGTGGGACCAATAGGGTTAGGTTTGTGCCCCCTCCCCAAAGGGAGTGGAAACAAGAAGGGTGTAGCCACCCTTAGGGACAGTAGCCATTGGCTACTGCCCTCGGACCCTTGACACGTCCCTAAATCTCGATATTAAGGGCCTCCCTGAACCCAGCTCACCAGATTCCTGGCAACCTCCCAAGAAGGACAGCGTAGCTGAAACACCCACAGAGAAGAAGGACGGCACAAACTGACTTGGCCTCAGCCCTACCGGCCTATCTCCTGCTTCAGAGAACCTGCAGAAAGAAAGCAACGCATCCAGTGGGACCAGAGACCTCTGCCAAGCTCCAGAGGGCTGCCCTGCATCACAAAGGACACAGAATTCCCGAGGACAGCGGCCCTGTTCACAAAGAATCAACTGCCAAGGAACTCCAGAACCCCCCAGGATCCGCGAGTCCTGACCACCCTGAACCGAATGCCTGTGGCCGGTGTACAGGTGGCTCAATCAGCTAGAAAGAGCCCCCAGGTGATTGTGAGCAGGTGCCCACCCTAGGTTGACCCCTCCACGATGACAACTACAGAGGGAATCCCGAGGACCCCTTGACCGCAAAAGCTCCAGACGAAGACATCCGACACCTAAAAGACCACAGCACCTGGAACCTCCAAGCCTTTGAGAGCCAGATCTCCAGTGCAGCTACATTCAGCAGGCAGCCCTCCTCCCTGTCCAGCCTGTGGTTTGCCCAAGTCGACCCCCTGGACCTCACCTACAGCGTCTGAGTGACCCCCGGAATACCCTAATGGACCAGCATTGGAAACCCAACACCTTGTTTGCACCCTTCACCTGGCCACCCCAGTGCCGCTGAGGGTGTGTGTTTGGTGCCTACTTCACCCCTTCCAGTGCTCCTCTAAAACCCCCAGGTTTGCCCTCCAAAGTCACGGGTACTTACCTAGGAAGGCCTGATTCCAAGTGCCCCAGTCTCCAAAGAGGCCCATGATAAATTTGCCTCACCTTTGACCTCTGTACCCGGCCGGCCCGTGTTGCCAGTTGTGGGTGTTCGGGGTTAACTTGAACCCCAACCTGTGGACATCCTAACCCCAGAAGACTGGAACTGTAAGTCAAGTACTTACCTGTAAATCGTATAAACCTTTCTTCCCCTGCCGGAACTGTTTTTGAAAATTGCAGTGTCAACTTTTAAAACAGATAATTGCCAATATTTCAAAAACTGTGTAACTTATCAAACAATAAATACGAATGTATTGAAGTACTTAGCTGCAACTTGAATCTTATGGTTCTAGAAATAAATTTAAAAATATATATTTTGCTATATTAAAAACCATTGGTCTGGAGTTAAGTCATTGAGTATGTGCTTCTTCTATTGCTTGTGGGTGTACAACAAATTCTTTGCACTACCCTCTGATAAGCCTACCTGCTTGACCACCCTACCACAAATGAGAGCATTAGTATTATCTTTCTTAGCATCCGTTAAGTCTCTGGGGAACCCCTGCATTCTGTGCACACTATATCTCATTTTGATATAGTATATACAGAGCCAGCTTCCTACAATACGCAGTAAAGAAATGTTTTTAAATGAAGCTGCTGTCTTCTTGGAAATCTCAAATATAAATAAAGATATTAAAAATCTGAATAACCTAGCATATGAATGAATGATAACATGCTGTGCCTTAACGACAAAGAACAAATCATACGCCAAATAATCCCTAAACATATTCTAAATGTCATTTCCTTAGAAAGAACGTTACAAAAAACAGACTAAAAATGTTAATTCAGGTGTTTACTAAACTCTTATTTTCTCTTTACTCGCTGATCTCCTTGGGAAATCCCATTCCTGAATTTTTCAGAAACACTTGCCATTAATTCTTAAATTCTCACATAAGAACCATTATCCATACTTCGATCATCAGACCTGCTACTGCAGCAATCTGTTCAAAAGTACCAACTGAGAACTAAGAATTGTCAGGAAATTAACAGCTCATTACGCACCTTGGGAACATTTTGAATGATTCTTGCTTTGTTAATAAATAGCAAACATTCACTAATATTGGCACACAACGACTTAATAATTCAAAGTAATCAGGAGCAAAGACTGGCACTTTGTATTAGTTGTTTACTGCTCAATGCCTTGCTCATTTTACTTAAAAGAAAAAAAAAGATATACTGCACCTCTCCAGCCTGAGATTCTGACAGCTCCAAAATAAAGGGAATTTCAAGTTCAAGATTGGAGAAGAATAAGGTCCACTGGTGTTCAAAAATCTGTAAATCCTAAAAACAGACATAAAATGTATGATTAGTTTAAACAAATACAAAAATTGAGCAGCACTGATAAACTATAACATTTCCTAATAAGCTTAATCACAAATGCTAGTTATTTTCTTTATTGCACAGAAAGAGTCTACTTCACAATTGATTAACATATTTAGGAAAAACCTTTCCAGAGTTTACAGCATTTAATTAACATAGTGCCTAAAAGCAAGGATAGTACGGGGTTTTGTGTGTGTCACATTGTTTAGTTCAATATTTGGGAGTCTAGGAAGAGTTTGACCACATGTGGATCTCAGCTCAATAAAGACATTGGCTGGATTTGCTGCTGGTGCCTGCACCCAGTAAAACTTTTATTATTCTGACCACCATTAGTTCTTATTACCATTATCCAACGCTTCAATCAACCGCTGCTTCCTCTCAGTATTAACTAACTTCCTAGTTCTCACAAGAAAATGAGCATCACTTCCAGCCCACTTAAACACTCTCACCCAGGCACCAAATCAAAACGCCTCTTACTTCCAAAGCCATCTATTCTACACTAACAATTTTTTTTGTCTCTCTTTCTAGATGGAACAGTGTACTTTTCTTTATTTGCATATCTCTTGGGAGGTTGCACACTGGACCAATATTCCTCCCTATCCCTCTGTTTCACTCTCATGATTAGTTTTAATCTTGGCCTCTGACCTATGTTTGGATTATTAAATAGATCACTCTTTTAGGTCCAGAGAGTCAATTTTAGATTCCTTCTTTTTGATCTCCTTACTTTACACACACATCTAGGGTCGTGGCATCATCTCAGATAATAACTCCGGCAATGAGCCCCCCCTCTTGGGGTGGTGCCCGTCAGACATTGCAGCGCCAGTCTGACGAGGAGCAACTCAGATGATGAAGCATGACACCCATCTGGGTGTGTGAGGTTTTTGCTCCTAAAATAGGACCCCCCTCACTTTTCCTTCTCTCTTTATAGCTGGAACAGTGTACCTTTCTTTATTTGTCTTCTAGTCCTAAGCAATACCTACTGGCTCTGTGCTACTCTAAGAGGGATGTGAGTGTTAGCATTGTTCAGACTACTAGTTTGGTGCGGGGACGGGGGTGATAATGACGTCCGTGTGTACCTACTAGTTTTGCTGCTGGTAGTTCTGAGACTGCTTGTATTACAAGGGAGTGAGTGCATAGTAAGACTGTTGATTTCCAAGTGCTGTTGGTAGTATGTCGCTAACAGTATGTGATGGATGTGGAAGTGATGTCTTCTGAGTGACTGTTATTCTGTTATGAGACTACTGTCCGCAGTGCGTGACTGCTCGCCAGCAGTCACAAAGAATGGACGCAGCTGAGATGGGAAGACTTCTGGGAAGCATGAGTCTGGGAAGCTTGGTAGTGTGATCAAAGAGAGGGACTTCATTAAATTTTCTCCCCAATAGAGAACACAATGCATGATGGATTGTTGAAAGCCACACAAAGCCATTCAATGTGGTTTCTTTTTCTCCATTGCATGAGTTCTGGAAGTCCGTAGTGTCCAGACAGATCTAAAGGGGAACCAAAAGTCATCTGAATTAAAGAAAATGGGAACTCTTAACAATAAATCAAAATTAATGACTAGTTAGTTTAGAAATTACTTATTTTCCATAAAAGTCTTAAGTCTAGGTGCAAAGGTCGAAGTAACTGTAAGTCAATGAAATTGAGCCTAAATATTGTTCAGACAACCTGCATGAGTAAGAGAAGTAGGGCCACAGGGTAGCTGGTAAATACCCATCTAACAATAGCAACGAGTGATGTGGTCAGGTGTCACATTATGGTCACTTATCCAGGTGACAAAGAAAGCTGTAATGTGCTTATTCTTTGGGGAAAAAGGGTCATCAAAGAAGGGATGCAGTAATTACATCAATAGAAACTAAAACTCCACATATGTCCCAGCACACAACAAGATAAAAAGAAGAGAAGGAAACTTTAATCGCCAAATTAAATACCTCAATAAAAGAAAGCTACCACATTCACAGGTGGTGGTAATTCCATGAGCAGTGGCTGAAGAGGAAGCTAAAAATTACCAAGAGGGTTCATCATCACCTGTTCAGCAACAATAAGAGGGTCTAACTGGTGCCAAGGCTGGAGAACAAGGCAAACAGAATAACTTTGTAATAAATTAAAGGAGACAGACCTAGGTTAAACAGAATGTGATGCTGTCCCATTTCTTCCCCAAATACATGCCCTGGAGGCGATACTCTTGCCTGCTTTTTAGTGAGAGAGGTGAAATACTAAATCAAATTCATCCTCAACCTACCACGCCGCATCCACATTGTACCACATCTCAGGAAACTCCACTGATTCCCTCACACACACATACAAAGCACAACACAACATTGGCCCCACCTATCTCAAACGTTGCATTCACCTCCATCAGCCCTCCAGACACCTCTGCTCGACCAACTTATCACTGACACACAAACTGCATACACAAAAGCAAAGCAGTAGGTTGTGCCTTCTCCTACATTTCATACAAAGCATCTAATGACCTCCCACAGCAAATCAGAGTCTCCAAATCACTTCTAGAGTTCTACAAGAAGCTGAAGACCTGGCTTTTTGAACAATCTCCAGGAAGAACAATTCCAACTCAGCTGTGAAGCTACTAGATACCCTCACAGGTTATTATCGCACCATACAACTCTCCATAACATAACAATCGAAGGGAGGCAAATCGGTGTCTCACACTTGTTAAATGGTGCAATATTATAGTAAACTACCTGCAACTGCAGTGCTACGGTATAGTTATTTATAATGGAATCGCATTCTTTAGAGTTGTACCCTGCTGCCAGGGTTCTGGAGACCCAGCAGTACTTCCATTTGATTGCCCACTGCCTATGGGCTCCAAGCTAGTCCCTTCTCTAAATTTTAACAATCTGAGTCATCCTAGGAGCTTTCCAGACACAAGTGTACAGAAAATGCCTTCTACCACCTACTGATGCACTGTAGAATCCTACTTCTGTCACTCCCTCATTAACGGAGTGCCCTTGTTTCAGATAGGCTACTACAGCAATGGAATTAATGGAGCCCCGTCAGTTAAAACAATGGGCAAGCATCAAAAAGTGCAAGACAATGCCACCAAGCTCATCCTCAGTGAAGACAATATCTCACCTATAATGACATCACTCCACTGGCTATCAACCACCTTGAATACAACACTTCATCCCTCGTGTTGAAGGCCTCACGTTAAAGGCCTTACCTTCTTACCATTCCACTTGTTTACACTATATAGGCCAGTCAGAGTCTTTGTCCACACAGTATGATACATAGGTTTTGGCGAAAGAACTCCGCTTTGCTCTGAAAAAAGTCCAGCAAGGGCATCTTAATAGTGACTTCTTTAAATAATGCCATGCTCCGAATATGTCATGCAGTATGTAGTAATTTGACCCCATATTTTACACCTTCTAGAAAGGCCTGCTATATTTCGCTGGACTGGGAGTTTTGTATAACTGGCAAGAGAACTGCTGTGACATAGATGGTCTCAAACTGATGTCTGTGCCAAATAGTCTGTGTTTTCCTTAATAAAATTCTGAATTCATCCCTCCCTATTTGTTGAGGTAATTCTTCATGTTGGGATTGTCTCTCTAGATCTGGGTGGAGCTGGGAGAGAATGTGTGCAAAAGGGACCTGGACAGAAAGAAGGGACACTCTAAATTCTAGCAAGTTGATATAATATGCTTGCTCCTTGATGAACCATTTTCCATTACTAGTTATGATTTCCTTGATGGTGAAGTCATCATTATCAAACGAACAGGAAGTGATCTATAGAACAAACATCTGTTCAGTGACACCTCAAGGGCAGAGACAAACATTTCTCCTTTGGTAACAATAGTCTGCTGTCCTATTCGTCTGCACTCTGGCATCAGTGATCATCCAGACATTTTTGAATAGGCAGCATGTGAATTATGGAATTAATTTCTTATAATATGTGCAGCACTGCAGAGCCGAGGAGGAAGGAGACTGTGGTAAAAAATGAGAACTTAAGATGCAGATAGTTGTCATCTATCTCTCTGGGTATGACACAGTATGTTCTCTAATGAAAACATTCTTTTGATCTTTGAGTTCAAAACTGCCCTTTTTCTCATAGAGAAAGCATGTTTTGTTTTGCTAATAACTTTGGTGCCAGTTGACAAATCTTCACAAACATTTTTAAACTAGTTTGCCACTCACTCCAGGGGATGTGTGGAATGTTTTGTGGTGATTCGTCAAGCAGGGGCAGAAGAAAGGGGGGCATAACACTTTTTCCAATGTCTACGGGAGGGTTTTAAATTTTTAGACACTGCTACAGCCCGAACCGGTGAACTGAATTACACCAAGTTGGGAAGGACGCTAGATCTTGGTCCAGAAAGAGCACCTTTTCGTAATTCCGTGTAAATATGTTCAGTAGTTTAAGAGTTATTAAAGGATGATTGGGTGGCTGCAAATTTAAAGAAAAGTTGTAGTCATTTTGTTTCTCAGCTGGGCCCCTGGGAGAAATATTTAAAAAAAGAAAACACATAAGGGGTCAGGATACAAATATCCTGACCCCACAGAAAACATGGAGGGGTCTCTAAGGGACCCCTTTAGGCAATTAGCCAAATATTTTTTATTTGTGCCGCTACGCGGATGTAGCACAGCGCTCAGCCCGACCCAAAGTGCAAAATGGCAAAGGGTCCGCGGATCTGCAGGCTAAAAAAAATAAAATAAAACACATGTACCCACTCACATATCAACCCCCTGCAGCGCAAAGCCAGTGGCTGTGCATGGTGGTAATTGTATTAACGTATGGTAATGATATATTACTTTACATTTCTTTTTTAACTATAGAAATTCACTGAAACAGGGATGTTATAGTTAGTAGTCACGTTTTATACAACCATAGAAAGTCAGCAGATATAGTTATACTTATCTGAAGAAACTATAACTCGTGCTGTTAATTAAGTTTAGGCTACGAGTTATAGTTTAACATAAGTATAACTAAAAATAACGGCTGAATCTTTGAGGTTTTGTGTTGGCAAAAAGTGAACCTAACTATAACATTCCTGCAACCTTTGGTTTTTTTTCAGTGAGAAAATATATATATATATATATATATATATATATATATATATATATATATATATATATATATATATATATATATATATATATATATATATATACACACACACACACACACATAAAGTCCGCTTTCTGACAGCTTGTAGGGAAACAGATGAAAACATTGCTCCCACAAGCAGGGAGCTGCTATTTCAAGCAGCGCCCTGCTTGTGGGAGCAATGATGGCTCCCGTAGGATGTGGGGAGCTAGCTAGGACCATGGGGGCCTTGAGGCTCCACCGCAGTTTTTTTTTTTCTCTCTTTCTCTCTCTCTCTCTCTCTCTCTCTCTCTCCCTCTCTCTCTCTCTCTCCATCTCCCGCTCTCGATCCCCACATTGGGATGGAGGCCAGAGAAAGAGAGAGATTGTCATTGCAATGGTTTCTCCATGCAATGACTTGAGTGTCACACTGAACATCTGTTAGGTTCTAATGTCATAGGCATGTTTTGCTACACAGCACAAGAGAGACACTGGTGGCCTGCTGGTAAAGTGCATGAACTGTCACCCTGTCAGTTCAAAGTTCTAATCCTGGTTGCGTGTCTGTTTATTTACTAGTTCTTTTTAATATTAAAGGCCCTGGTGCACCCACTCAAATCCGCACTCAGACCCTCACGCACCCACTCACAGATCTACTCAGGCTCTCACACACCCACTCACAGACCCACTGAAACCCTCACGCACCCACTCACAGACCCACACAGACACTGATGCACCCACTCACAGACCCACTAAGACACTGACAGACCTGACTCACACCCAGTCACAACCTGTCATACCTATTGTCACACCCAGAGAGACAAGCTGTGGCCAACTGCTGCTGTGCACGGCCAAAGGCCATGTGTGAGGTTGGATGGTTAGGGGAGTTGGCTGCCCTAAGCCAACCCCCGCTGTGCATGGCCCCGACTGGATTAATGTACAGCAATGAAAATTACTTTACATAAAAAAATAAAAATAAATAGAAATTCACTGAAAAATACCAACGCTTATAGTTAGGACCTAGAATTTAAAAAAAACATAGAAAAGGGATGTTCTAGTTGGGCTAACATTTTAAACGTACAATACCACAGAAATTTGCCTGTTATAGTTAGTTATCTCAAGTAACTATAATTCGTACCCTAAGGTAACTATAACTTGTGCCCTTGCCATGCACTGCTAACTGCCCCACAAATTACGGCACTCATGATACCGATACCTTTGATAACATCATTGATAAGATCAATGTAAAATGTGCAGTAAAATGTTTGATGAAAATACTATGCGTGGCATGGTCCACTGCTCAGAATGGTTGGGTTACTGTAGGATATTCAACTGAGGGGGCCGAATCAATCAATAAGCTTATAAAGTCAACAGTGGAGACAAGTAGCCTGTCAGACCTAAGGGCATCATTTTCGGTTTAACATCTGAACCGATCCAGGTGCAAGAATTATACATGCTCGCAGTGAAACCCAGAAAATAATGCATTTTGGTTTTATTTTCAAAGGTGGGGCCGTTCCAACCACAAATGAAGTGTCTTGTGTCAATCATGATAAAACTAGAAAAGGGATTCTGAACCCCAATTGAAATTGCAGTTGGTATTTGTACTTAACAGACAGAACTTCCTTTGTTCATTCACGTGGACGTATGTAAAAGTAGTTACAATAAAGACCAAAAATACGTAAGTGACAAGTGAACTCAGAAAAAGGTCATCATAATATGTAATCTGTCAAAAACTCTTTGGTAGACGTTTCAGGAATGCCCTGAAATACTTAACCGGTTTTGATGTGGAATCTTTTACCTACATATTTAACACCTGTAAAAATACACTTCTTTTTAGTTTACTATAATTTAATAGTATTTAATTGAATCAGGTCCTTTGCGCTGGCGGTACATGCTCATTAGACTGGAATAAGAGCTAAAAGCAGTCCCAGAACATATCTCCTCCCCAGTTCGTATATTACCAGTTTGTGTAGCTGACATATGAACAAGATGGGCTATAGCTTCATTACACTACTAATCCCTGGAAGCAGTTCATGGTCTCCCTCTTTACAAGAGGGTCTGTCAATGTCTTGTGTGGCCAATCGCGGCACTAATTCCCATCTTTAATTAATTTAGGTGATCTGCTATACCCTGCAGCAACATCATTGGTAACTCCCAAAGCAGTATCGTGAAGCTATCTCACTGTCATTGTAAAACGTAGCTGTCCAAGTTCATCATCATTTCTCACAACTCTGTATGTTGCCCTCATTGTGCTGGACAGTCTGAGTTTGCTGAGGGTGCTCAATTATACAAAAAGCAAGCTATATTCAGAAGCTGGCTCAGGTCCTCTTCTGAGGCTGGTGGAAATATAGAGTTGTGTGAAGGACACATCGCTTTTACCTATATCCCAGGGAGAGGAGTCAAGAAATCCTCCACATTTAAATTCCATTAGGTGACCTATAACTTGGACCTATCATTTACCCATCTATGAATATATTCAAAGGTGATGCTGCATGTGCGTGTAGCACATATTGTGCTTATGTGCAGAGTGGAGGTTGTCCTATTGCAGACAGAGTGACAGTGGTGCAAGATGTTGAGTCACCTCCATGACACCATGAAATCTTGTCCTTCAATATGCTGTTCTCCTGCAGCCTATCTCTGATGGTCTATGGGAACTAACATAATGCCCCAGCAAGACCTTTTGACAGCTCTTTTAAAAACACATACCTATCAACTTGCTAATCCACCTGGAGAGTCCGGCCCTTTACTCCTCAAAGCCTCTTAAGGCGTCTCCTAAATGTTATAAAAGAGGCAAAAGCCTTCCGATGCCTATCCAAAGGAAAAAAACAAAAAAGGAGTACCTTCTAATGCCTATGGGGAGTTCTGAATAAAAGTCTAAATGTCTTGAGGAATTGTTTTCTGATATGCTAAGGTTTGAGAGCAACACTCACTGGCCACATAGGGCCACCGCTCCCTACAGAATTTGGAACTTTCTAGAAAGTACAAACACATCAATTAACAGTTTACGATATCCTCCTTAGCATATAAACATCTGTGATCTACTCCTTCCCATGCTGGTGGAGAAAGACTGGAAGTATGTGATATGCTCTTCTTAGCCACACCTATGAATTAGGAGCATAGCTTTAATTTCTTCCAGTGCATCAAGCTCGAGATAAAGGCTACCACACTCCCTCCCTGAGTCAAGTAGGTAGTAGTCCGGAAAAACTCTGCTGCACCAGCATAGAAGGAGGAACCACCAGGCACAGGACTCTCGACTTTGTTTTAACCCAAAAGGCTATAAACAGGCCTAGGACTAAGGAGGAAGCCCTGATATTTTAACGTACCCAAGAAGAGAAGAAAATGTTGCGACACCTTGACAAAAAAGAATGAGTCAGACAAGAACAGACAAGAATCAAAAATGAACATCTATTTTGCAAAAGGATCAAAGAAGTAAAAATTACCTTTTTGTAGTCTTATTCTCTGGTTTCAGCAGCTTACTTATGTGGAGATCATATGCATCAATACTGGATTACAAAACATTTCCTTGAGTATTATCTACCCACCAGTGATGCAAGGTGATGAAAGATGTCTTCATTGCGCATCCATCAGGGTCCATGGTTGATGACCTCTTAGCTAGCCTAAATGCACCACAACTGCAAAATGCCCAGTTCCAATTTTCTGGCCCACCCCCCAAAGGAATGAGACCTGCACCTGTTTGTTTTGGGTACTAAATTGGAGACTATGTCTCTCTAACAATCTTTGGGGTCTGATAATGATCCCAACTTCTAAGTTTTGTTTTGTTTGGGCAGGGCTAATAGCATGCTTGATGAAGCCATGGCAGATAGAGTGTTGACAATTTGAAAAACAGCTAAAGACAATTCCACCAGTACCTACACATGTAGCTAGTAAACATAGGCAAGTGCCTACTGATCATTCATTTGCATCTACCATCCTACACCAAAGTGAAGAGTTTTCCATCAGTTCCTCTTAACAAGGTGTTGGCCCTTGTTAAGTGATTTTCCGAAACTTCTTGCTTTTTCCTCCCAGTTTTTTTGTTGACTCTCTTTGCGTGGCCTTAGGACTCTGGGCACTTTCCCACTGTACTGCAGTGGGAAAATATACGCACCCTTCCAACACATGCCAGGAAGAGATGCTCATGTGTGTGGTTGTAGTGCTGTACCCTGGTGTGCACTGTAAAAATGTACACCACATACCTGGGGTGGGTACGTCCCTGGATACTAGTGGGACACTGAGCTGAGTGTGTCACCCACTAGAAGAGCCTGTGAACAATGTCTTAGGCATGACAGTACTGGCCTGTAGGGGAGCATGTGCGCGTGGCATCTCACATGCTGTGGCCAACCCTGAGCAGACCTTACGCTTCTCCTAGAGAACACTCTGGAGGGCAGAGCAGGTGGTAGGAATAAGGCAGGGCAGGTACACCAACTTGTGCCATGCCCAGGTAGGGAGGAACCCCCACATGGGTTTTACCTACCTAGGGAGTCGCCTTTTCCATAGGGTTAGCTCATTCTCTGGTAGTGGACTTAGGGCCCTGGGCATGGTTCCCCTGTGTACAGGGTGAAAATGCACGCACCCTTCCCCCACCGGTTAGGAAGTCGGGCTAACCCATGTACTGGACCTACCACTGCAGGTCAGTGTGTGACACTTGTGCCATGGTGCCCACTTACACAATGGCGGTTTAATATATACTGAGCCTGACACAGCAGGCCAGTGTGTGTGCTCTTGCACAAGAGCACTTAATAAGGTACCGAGCCTGCCATTGTTTCCCAGTTGTGCACACTTGGACAATGGGGGTTTCATATTTACTGAGCCTGGCACAGCTTGCCAATGGGTGCACACTTACGCAACGGGGTTTTCATACATATACTGAGCCTGTCACAGCAGACCTGTACCTGTATGGGCGCACTTGCACCTTTTTGGCGATTCTAAACTTGTGTCTAGCCTGCCCCTGCAGGCCTGTGTTTTTGCCAGGGCACAGGGCCCCAGGGAATGGACAATACCCATGTTTGTTCTCACTGCCCATAGGTTAACATAGGGAAAGGTTTATAATTAATCCTTGCTGCAACAGTGGATTGCAGTGGAGCAGCCTCATGATTTTTACTATCACTGGATACACAATGGAAAAATCCCTTCTCAGGGAAAAGGTGGTTTTGTCAATAATACCCTAGAAATGCCACTTCAAGAACGCGGACATTTCTATGTTCTAAAAACTCCCCATTCTCCAGCAACAGCTATAAAACCCGGGCAACTGGAACAACAGAACTCTGCCATTCGAGGGCCTGGCTGGATAGACTGGAAACTCATGTTTCTTTGAGCCACTTTACTCCTGGGTCTTCCAACTTGTTTCCAAGTCAATTGCATTCATGGTCCTTTAATGTTCCTTTAGATATATTAAGGCAAATCCACATTCCTTGACACATGATGGGACAGTCACTGACATATTTGCTCTATTCTCAGGAATGGCACATCAAAATAGTGAAGAAATTATTGAGGTCCTCTGATAAAAAAATGCCTCATCTTCAAGACAACTGAGGCTGAAAAAACAGTGATTCCCCCACCCCCAAAAGATGTTGAATGAACTTAGAAAAGAACTAGCAGCTGTGAAATGATACTTGCTTTGTTCGTTATTTCCACTGCTCTACTGTACCGGCCTATAAAGAGACATCACTTTCAAAGTCAATTGCTGTGGAAAACAGATTTTTGATAAGTCTCTAATGACTATAAAGTTATCAGACCACTTCATGTGATCTGGGGATAACATAATCTATACCTGAGCATTCCTTCTTAAACTAATGCATTCTGGGAGATGTAAAGCTATAATCTGTAAAAGTATGCCCAGAACTGCAACCAGGTGCCCCAGGCAACACCGAGCCATTTGGTTAACTCACTATCAAGAGCAATTAACTGTTGATTTATTCAGCTTCCTCTTATAATCCACGTTAAATGCCGGCAGTGTTTCTCAGAGGCATGATCCACTGCGTGAGTGATTTACAGAAGGATGGAAAAGAACCGGAGTTTAAAAATAACAATTAAGCTTCCGACTGAAGACAGGATTGGCAACTAGAGGACGGACACATCTAAAAACTATAGATTGGCCAAGCTTGTAAAGAGGAAAGTATGACTTTTCAAGGTTATAAGATACAGTTTCCCATTAAATTCAACACTACGTTCATTTTTCAATTAAATTTAAATGTATTTCTGGTGTTTCATTGTTAATTAAACCCATATATGATAATCACTGTAAAAGAAACAGGAAAGATGCAACTTACAATTTAAATTATTGTTAAAAATCACAGTGGGGTGGATAATACAATAAGTCAGTCCACTGTGTGTTTTACATAATAATTTGAATCAAAAGATTAAGTCCGTTTGGGTTGATTCAGATTTGATTAGCATGTTGGCGATATATGCTTGATCGTAACCACGTCCTGAGGTATGTCCTGGTGTCTTAATCATCTATTGTAGTAGTTCTTAACACATTTTCTTTAATTTGCAAATAAATATAAATTTAAAAAAAATAAAAAAAAAATTAATAGGTAGGCTGGAGCTTTTTTAAGTTCAAGGGAAGCCGCACATCATCCATACTATATTCTGTTTGATCACAGGCACTGCTCCTACTAATCAATTTCAGAATACTAATTTAATTTAGACTCCAATTTCCTTGACATTTACAGTACGTTGTAAAACTTTTAACTGTACATTTAGCCACTTTATTTATATACACTTTATTACCCTGTAAATAATATTTAATTTTCTAAGCAGCTGCGGACCCTCTGAGGAGGATTCACTGATTCCCAGGGGTCCCTGGACCACAGGCTGGGAACCACTGACAAACTGCTTCCAACTGTCTTGTAAACGGAGCATGTGCAAAAATATAGAGATAAATTTAACTAATCTGATGCTCAAGAATGTGTTGACAGGATTGAAGACTGCTATGACAGCCCGCCTGAATGTCCGGACTTTCAGGATGATAAATGGCTTGCGAGTCTGCAAGCTTCTAGGAGTGCAGGGCAGACACGGGATATATATGATTGTTTCAATTTTTCTTTTGCAGAGTCTACATTCATCTTCTGTTGGTGGTTTTTACCACTTTGTCACGAAGCCCAATATTGGCAGTACCCGAAAACTGGAATGACATGAAATTGTATTTATATAATTTGACTAATGAAATCCCAGGTACTGCTGTTTCTCTATCACATTGCAAGTGTTTCTGACTGTCCATTCGTGGATATAAGGCACCATTGCATTCTTGTTCTGCAGTCTGCTCAGCTTCCGAGCACTAGTTTTCACGTCCTTTTTTATTTTTATATGATTGAAGTAACAGTTCCATACCAGTGCGTGCAAGTTCCCAAAACCTTTTTCTAAGTAACAGTCGTGGGCGAAAGTCCGCTAGGGTCCAATAGCCCTTGCCATATAAGGTTATATAGGGTATTAGGACTTGATGCTCTCAGTCTGTGGAAAATCTTGAGAAATATACACTGTCTGGCCACAGATTAATTGAGAAGGCCAAATTCAATACAAACCTTCGCAGGGGAGGCCATTTTTGTTAGACGAATGACGGATTTATAGATTCTTGTCACTAGTGCATCCAGCAGCTACCCCTCCACACCCAGAATTAGTTTAGCTCCTTACGTGATTGTAGGAGTGAGTTTTGCCCTCATGATCGGAACCATTGGGCCCATGCTCAGGCCCCATAGGTTTTAAGATGAAGCTATTAAAGCTGCTTGCAGGGCATAAACTTTGGTTTTGATTTATATTTTTGTCACAGATATTGGCGTGGAATCTAGCCAAATGCCTTCGGTATTTATATTCCAGAGCTTTATTGGTGCAGTCGCCATTTATCTGTCATGCGCCCGGTTTATTGATCCTTTTTCCAGAGATGATGATTTTAGATTCTGCCAAACTGAATTCAAATTTGATTGAAGTGGTGTATTTTTTAAGTATGGTGATCAGCCTCAGAAGTCCACCTCTCGTTTTGCTCAGCATCACCAGATCATCCAGGTGTAGCAGATTAGATGTTTTCTCCTTAGCCTGGGAAGTGTGCATTTACCTAGTCCAATGCAGATTTAAGGTCTGAGATGTATAGATTACAGAGTAGTGGTTCCAAAAAACACCATTATTTTAAGCCTACCGTTTTAATGTTCCTGAGAAGGACCCTCCAACACCCAGTTTTATTATTGTCCAGGTGTCTGTATACAATAGTTCTATGGCTTTCAATAGCTTTGTTTGGAATTCCCCATGCACTCAGCTGTCCTCAAAGTATCTACCTCGGGATCCGGTCAAAGCACCCTTGAAGTCAATAAAGCACATATACAGAAGGGGAGTCCTCTCCTAGGGTGACCTTGCTGCTTGACCCTGGTAGCTGGACTTTAGCATTCGAGGTACACTATTAACTGAACTGGGCACTGCATCCATGTTTCTTGAAGTGCAATGAAATCGAACTGCAGCTCGTATCTTGCATAGCTGTAGTTGTTAAGCCCCCTATGTTTCAGGAACAGACGTTTAATGCCCTTACCTGCAGATGTGTAAAGTTCAGTGGAATTCAATTTCTCCTGGGTTTCACTGAGAGTGCGGCTGCAAGACAACTCCACTCAGAGCGAATGCAGCAAGATTGCAATGCTTTGTGTCGATTTGTTGATTCTGTAGCCTGACTGGCAGTGGAGAGGTGAGGTTACCAGTGGCTGATGATGTCAATACTGGCTCAACCGCACTTCTCAGGATTGACGTCGGCTTGAGCTTCAACGGTGGATCCCGTCTGGATAACGTGGAAAAAGGCATTTCCGTAATACTGAGAAATGCTTCTGCCCCAATTCCTTAACATGAATTTTCGTGAGTATGCTAACTTGGAAAGTTGTTGTGTACTGTGTTGTGACTGGTAATTCAACACAACGTAGTTTCACATAACACGTCTACTAATAAAGAGGCCTTAAAACATGCATTCAATTTTTTTTTTAAAGCTCAGACAGCATCATGCTAAAACGAAGAAGATGTTGGCACTGCAAAATTATGAATATATTACCTCCGCCACAAGAGCCTCAAGGGAAACTGGATCCATTCTGCTGTATGTTTTCCACAAATCCTCACTGACATCTAATAACTGCAAAATAAATGTAAATCGAGTCAAAATCAGTGCCCACATACTGAAGACAACAAGCAAAAATAGTTATTTTGTATTTATATGATGAACTGCACCACAACACTCCAGTTAATGTGCTTTATAGGGCTGATAAAAAAATGCCAGTTCTGCACAACATCCCAAGCAAATCCATACCAATTCTAGGATTTCTTTTTTTTTATTATGGCATTTTAATGTTGTAACCATTATCAAAGAATGTCCAGAGGCAGGTCGACAAAATCAATATACCAAACCAAAAGCAGTACAGAGTTTCTTTTGGTTTATGCATCCTCCATTACCATGCACTACCCTGCCCGCCCTTCCCCTTACAAGAGCATCATATAGTAAAGAACACATATAGGCTCAGTTAGATGTTAAAATCCTAGGTTTGGTTATCATCTGAGCGTTACTATAGCTCTTCTACGTTCAAACTGTTCTCCATGAACATTCAGAGGTTTCCCAAATAGCTTTAAAACACACAAGGTGTTTGGAGAATCTCCCAGCAAAGGTGGTCAATTAACGGCTTCCAAATAACTTTGAATTTGCTCCTCTCAGTCACTGGATCATAGCAAATAATTTTCACAGTTATCAAAGCCCACAGGTATTTTGCCCAACCAATTAGCGTAGAAGGGTCAACATTTTTCGAATGTGTTGCAATCGCGAAGTAGCATATGCATAGTAAGTAAGCTATTATTCTTCAATACACCTTAAATCCCCTCAGGCTCCATGAGTCCTTTGTTCACAGCAAAATCTGCGAACGACAAACATTGTAATGTTGGAGCTCCGGGCTTCTATCAGCCACTAGAAGCCCGGAGCACTTCATTGTCATCAATAGAGCTCCGATAATTCCAATGTCCTAATTAAACATAAATTAGTACAGGGTCTCCGTATTCTGAAATTGATCTGTTGGCCCTTGTATACACCTATACACAACCTGAACCAGGACTCCTGGGTTACTGTTGCACAAAGTATTTTTTTTTACTCATTGAGACATACAGGGGCGTTTTTGGGTATTGTATATGCATGATATAACATGGAGTAGAACTTTGAAACTAGTCTTTTTGTGGAGTCTTCTATTGTAAAACATTTGTCAAAAGACATTTAATTCTCCAACTGCTTCACTGTTGTCTGGGAGTAAGGCCCAATGGTAGATCTGAAAGTAGCTAACAAACTACTCTTTAACGGAGAATTCTTGCTGGCAGGTAAGGAAGGTCTCATTTCCCCTGTACAATACATATAGCACAACAATCAGCAGCCTTCCTCTCTCCATTTGATAAACACCTCCCCTTCCCGGTCTGGTGTGAAGTCTGGGTTACAATGTGTTAAAGTGTATGGTAAGGTTGTGGTCCCTGGGTTCAATGAGATTTTATTCCACACCTCTATGAGTAGTTGTGAGATTTCCAAAGTATAAGCTAATGCAGGTTTGTGTTGTGAAGGAAATCACTTTAAATCTGTAAGAGGTATGCACAGCTAGGCATGTTCCATATGTGGTCAGTGTTTCTTCTGTGTCTCGCTTGGCCCCTCAAACTTAACCTGCAAGTGGGCTACCATAACAGTTTCCTAGGTTCAATCAGTTAAGGCTTCCCTCCTTACTTCCTTTGCGCATTACTCTAAGTATCCTGGACTTTCCTTTATCACACCAGGTGAAGATATGAAAAGATTTTTTGAAGATCTGCAAGTTCCTTTTTAGGAGGAAGAACAGGGAGAGTGTAAAATAGGTTTAGTAATTATAGTAATAAATGTATCTTCATTATAATGACTCACTCCAACCATGCCATAAAAAGAGGGTGCTATCTTTTTTAAATCTCTTAATTTCATTGATACCGATCAGAGCAATTAGCTTTACATCGGCAAGGATTCATGTGTGTATGTAAATTCCCAGATATTTAATGTTATCTTTTGTCCACTTAAAGGGTGATATTGTGTCAGTTATATCTATTGTTTCTGGTTCTGTCACTATTCACCTTAGTTACGATTATGCCACGTTTACTTTAAATGCCACCAAATCCCTTTCATACTCATGTAGTATCCCCTTAACCAACCCGATTACTCTGGATTAAAGTCACTAGGACATTATTGGCATAGAGGAATATCATGTGTTGAACCGGGCCAAAGGACATCCCTTTTATTTCATTTTCCCCTCTAATATTAACATTTAGTGTTTCCACTATCAGGGCAAAGTGGAAAAGAGATAGGACCTGGTCCAGCTTCCGAGAAGAAGACAGACAGTGGATCTTACCTTGTTTACCACCACCCTTGCTTTTGAGTTACGTATGTCGACCATATATATTACGTATCACTGGCTTCGATCAGCTTTAGGGATCACATAATGTAGAAAAGGCCAGTTTCCTCAATCAAATGATTTTTTCACCATCAAGTGTGAGGAAGTATGCAGGATTTTCCTTTCATTCAATTTCCCAATAAGATGTAGGATCAACCCAGAAGCAATTATTCTCAACATGACTAGTCAGCATTGTGGTCAAATAATTTAGGACCTAGGTTGAACATGAAAATAGTTCTGTGGGAGGAACTCAGGTAGGGTTTACATAGCTGATCTGAATACAAAACCCATGCCTGCTCCTCTCATTGTTGGAGCTACAATCCCCAAGAAGGAATTGAACAGTTTAGTCAGACACTGGGCAATCTGGGTCTCACACTGCTCGTAAAAAATGCTAAAGAGACCATCTGGGTCTGAAGCCTAATTAGGAGGTAGATCTTTATGCACCCTCATTGCCTCCGACACAGTTTTTGTCCTTCCAATGTCAACATATCGAGAGTGTCCAATGGAGGGAAGTTTATGTTTTCAAAGAAATTATCTAGGTACTGAAATAAGACGTCATCTACTTCAATACAGTTCAGTTCAGAAGATCTCAAATTGAGTCAATCAAGAACAGACAGTTACATTATATCTAAAGGTTAAGCCTTTGGGCAGTTTTATTGATACTTTATCTGATAAATTGGCGAAAACAACGCACAATGTCTTAGTGCCAGATGGGTCCAGCCTCATTAATCTCTAACTACAATAAGAAATATTTCCAGATTGCCTAAAAATAAGTATCTCCATTTCTAAAAGAAAATAAATAAATACAAATTAAAAAAAAAAAAAAAATGATGATCCAGAGGACCTCAAGAACTACCACCCAGCATCAAGGCTTCCGTTTCTTGTCAAAATCCTCAAAGGTTTACACAATATTAAACTTGAACTAAAGCACAACAAACTGCTCAATGAGTTCCAGTGTGGGTTTATAGATGGTCAGAGTATGAAGACAATTATCTTGCAAATTATTGTTGATGCGCTCCTAATCATGGATAAAGGGAACCTGTTCCTACTAATTCTACTTGATCTCTCAGCAGATTTTTACACTTTCAACCATGAAATCCTTGTTTACATCTTAAAAGAGTACAGGGGCTTTGAAGGGAAATTCCTGCAGCTGTCTCGACAAGGACCCCTCGCCCCCAGGGGTTAGGCTCTAGCCCCCACCTTACTTTACCTCCATCTTAAAAAGTTAGGTTATTTCATAAAGGATTTTTGCATATCCTTTCACCAAAACATGGATGACAACCACATATATTTCACAATGTCATCTCCTGCTGATGTATCTCAACTGGCTTTAATTCTAGAGAAAATCAAATCCTGGATGACAATACACCACCTCAAGTTCAATCTCAAACCATAGAGTTTCTTCATATCTCGCTGCAGACATCATCTAAACTAATTCAGGACTGCCTAGGTTCTAATATTCCAGGCTGCTCTCTACAACTGATAACATCAAAGACTCCTAACCTCAGAATACCCCCAAGGCGCCAGACTAGATGATTCAGAAAAAGTTTCTTCAGCAATGCTCTTGCACACTGCTAGGTGGCAGCATGTGGTTCTGTGTTGATTATATACCATTTCGGAAGAGACCATGCAGAGCCACATACAAATGTCATCCCTATTTACTGATATCAGTTTCTTGCTCATCTCTTTATGCATCCTTAGACGGGGAATGTGAAGAAATTGTAGTACCTGTCCTTCCAGACCTGGCTGTCAAACAGCAGCGCTTCCTGAATGTATGCAATGATGCCTAAGTTGCAACCTGGCAGATGTCAAGGACAAGCACTTCACATGCGATTGCAGCCATAGCCCTCGTGGAAAAGGCCGTCAGACATTCTAGTGCTGTTTCTTGGGCAGCGTGCAGGAGGCCTTAGTGCAGAGGATTATTCATTTCAAGATGGTCCTCTTCTGGACAACCATCCCTTTCTTGGGCTCAGAGAGCTCCACAAACAGTTGATCGTCCACGCGGTGTTCCTTGGCGTGATCAATTCAAAAGCCTAAAGCCCTCTGGGGTCCAGCCAATTAAGCCTTTCCTCCTCTTTTATGCAGGGTGATATATTTCCCAGAGAGGAAAGGAGTTACAACTTCAGGCAAGAGGTTGCCTGAGTTCTTGACATCAGCTTGTCTGGAGTAGGGTGGATACACAGAGTGCCTGAAGCTCACACTGAGCTGGGGTAATTGCACTGAGAGCTAGCCTTCAAAGTCGATTAACGCAGGATGCAACTATGAATAGCCTCAAAAGACATGCACATGAAAAACGTTAAGACAAAATTAATGTTCCAATGTGGCACTACAAACTGCTTAGGAGGAAAAACTTGTGACAAGCCATTTCAAACATTTATCACAACAGGTGTTTTTAACAAGGATGGCTACTCTCAGCAAACGGAAAAAGGCCAAAAGGGCTGATAAATAATTTGAAGGGCTTGGTGGGCCAAACACAAAACAAACAAAATAACAGACCGTTTTGATTGTAATGGGTAAATGCTGTGGTTACCATGCAAGACCACATTGACTTCTTGGAAGTTAAGTCTATTGGCAAGGATGGCATCTATCACTTCTGGCAGCAGATCAAATGCAGTCAACTGCTGCTGCTCAATCTCCATGCATGAAGGTGTAGATTACTTAGATTTGGGTGGAAGATCCTGGTTTTTTGCTGAGACTGGTGGTCCAGTTGAAGTAGCAGCCTGATCAGAAAACAGGTGCTTACACCCAACAGCTCTGGCTACCACACTCTCCTGGCCCAATCCGAAACCACAAGACCTGGGTCTGGTGGTCACTGATCTTTTTCAGAAATCTGGGCAGGAGATGCAGAGGTAGAAAAACATATGAAAGTCCCAAGTTCCACTCCAGCTGTAAGGCATCTGGTAGTGAGTGTTCTCGCAGAAACTACAATGCACAAAAATCACTGTCACATTTGACAATGGTGAAAAGCCTTAGCCTTGGTTATACCCACTGACGGGATAGACACTGCACCACCTCAGGATGTAGATGCCACTTGTGATCTGCTTGACACTGTTTTGTTGAGCTTGTCCACTCTGGCATTCAAGGAACCCACCTTGTGGTTCACAATCAAGGATATCTGCTGATGCTTTAACCAAATGCAGAGGCACAGAACCTTCAGGCTCAGGACGTGGTATTGTCCATGAGGACCTGCACCAGCATCTCTGTGATAGAGAGTTGGCAGGCCATCAAGGTCAAGTGAATGCCAATCAACTCAATCAAGTTGATATGAGTAGTGGTTTCAACAAAGACCAGGGTTCTCTGATCTCCACTTCATCCAGACGGCTTCCAAAACCCAGCAGTGATGCAGCCCTTCCTCACTGTAGTCTAGGTACATGCAAATTTGCATCCTGCAGGTCCAAGGACACCATCCACTTACTAAGATCCAGTTCAGACAGGATCTTGGCCAGCGTAAGCATTTTTAATGTGTCCTTTTGCATGAAGACATTCAGAGGTCAAAAATCTAAAATTAGTCTAAGTTCCCTTATCCTTCTTCAGCACAAGTAAACAGCAATAGTGGCAACCCTCTCCTATTCCTGACTCGGAACACTCTTATTAGCTCCTTTGCAACAGAATGAACAGGTGTTCTTGGAGAGTCGCTCAGTTGTTTTAGGGGCAAGGGGGGGATTTGGCAGAGCAGAAAGAAAGGGTAGGTCATAGCCATACCGGATAAATTGAAGGAATCATCTGTCAGATGTGACAGATAGCCACCCTAGGGTTAAACGCTGGATCCTGCCTCCCACGGGTGGTTGTGAGACACAAATGGCAAACTATAACAGCTTGGTGGTTGCTGCCGCAGTGGAGGGTAGACAAATGTTGGCTACAGACTGGACTCCTCCAGTAGCCTTGGAATTTCCTGAACTGGAAAAGGAACTGTTTGGCAGGGGTCAAAAGCCAGAGAGCGTTCCATGGCTCTACTTTGGTGAAATGGCCCAAGGAAGAATCTGCTGTCTTGCTGCAGGCGTTAGCCATCAAAAGGCATATACATTAGAGAGGCACGTCAGTCTACAGAAAATCCTGTGGAGCACATCCACGCACGACAGAGGAGCATCACACTTGTGTAAACCGCCCATCCCAGACACACAGTAATATCAAGGCCAGGACAAATCATGCATTTGGCTGCGTCTTGGCCATCCTAAACTGTTTGAACAAGTGAGGTCCTAAAGTCTTCTTGGACCATAAGCAAGCTCTTGCTGACTATGTCCCAGACAGCAATCATATATTGGCCCGATAAGCAAGCTGTATTGATCAATGTCATGCTAGTCTAACTGAGGAGAACATTTGTTTCCCAAATGCTTCAATCCCTTAGACTGCCTATCAGGAAACGTTGTGGGCAATGAACTGGAATTAAACGTGCTGGTGGAAGCCTGAACAACCAGACTCTCTGGATTTTGTTGTTTAGCAAGAAAGAAAAATTGTAAGCTGGCGGTCTGTGACTGCTGGCCACCTACCTATGTACCAGTGGACAAGAACCGGGATCTGACCAGGTGCCTATTAGGTTATCAGTGAGGGCCTCAGTGAAGGGGAGCAAAGGAGTACATGTGGCTGGTCCAGGCTTTAGGGCAGTTATAAGTTAAAGACCTCAGTTGCTCTTTAAACTACCACTGTAAATGATGCACTCTATCCTATTGTGGTCGATATTGCAAATTAAACATTGCCTCATGGAAAGAATGAAGAACACTGGCGTCTTCTAAGCCCAAGTAAAAAATGTAATCACAACGAGGGGGGAGATCATACCCATCCTCCACAAGCACCACCCCCCCATCATCTTTAGGAGGTGGTAAGCTTTGGTAAGAATCAGAGAAAGTGACGTTTCTGATGGCACGTCTGACCTAGTAGAGGAGCTGGATGAGTCAGCCTGTATGGCACCAGCAGCACTTAACTAACTTCATATTTTAACTGTGGTCTGGATAGGGCTGTAGTTGTTTGTGGGTCAGACTAGGAAATAAGCCCCAGATCCGCCACCAGCTCCGGTGCTGTTAGTATCATTCATTGACAAAAGGAAAGACAGACAGATCGTGGATGCCAGATGGAAGCCTGTACTGAAGTCGGCACAGGGTCCCTAGCACATGCAAAAAGGTCAGAAGGCACTGAGAATGGATCCGTTAATGGTTATCCAACAGGGTGCTCCTGCCAGAGGCGTGCCAGATGGAGCTGGCAGAACAACAAATAACAGCATTGTCGCAAAGTACCCTCTGTTTGGCATAGTACCCCCAATTTCTGTCTGATGTCAGTGTGTTTGACTGTGTTCACTGGGATGCTGCTAATCAGGACCCCAGTGATTATGCTCTCCCTCCTCTACATTTTGTCACTGCATACTGGTAACCCAGGATTTCACACAAAATTGCCATACTGGTCCGAAGCAGGAATCCTCTGCATCCTTTACTACACATTCTTACCGATGAAACTGCATCTGGACCCTCCAGGAACTCTACAACTGCAATAAAGAAGCAAAGATTACTTCTGCAACATTGTATCTACAGCTCCTGCCAGCAATTGCAGCTGTTTCCAAGTCGTGCATCCTTCGAGGACTGCCTTTCTTCAGCCTGCACCAGAAGAACAAAGGAATCTCCCCTGAAGTGAAGGAGTCACTTCCCTGCTTCAGCAGGCACCCCTCTGCAGTGATGACTGTGGCTTGGGTTCCTTCTCCTGAACAAGTGCGTGGATCCAGCAACAAGGGTGGTGGACTGAAGTTGTCCAGACGTCCAACTTTGGTGGGGGTAACAGCTGGCCTCCCCACGCAAGATAGTATCACCGCATTTTTTGAAGTTGCCAAGACTTGTTGGCATCCTTCTACGAAGTTCTTCATGCACCGTGCAGCTCCGGCCCCCAGCAATCCTTCTTGCGACGCACAGCCTCCTGCATGGTTCTCCGGCGGCGTGGTATCCCTTTGTGTAGTGCTCCATGGGCCTCCTTTTGCACCCTTTTTGTCCCCATGCCGTGGGACTCCTGTGCGTGCTGCCTGGCCTTTTCAGGGCTCTTTGAGTTGCTGAGAGCCCCCTCTGTCTCTCCCTCCTGTGTAGAGTCCACCAGGTCCCTCTTGGTCCCGGGCAGTGCCATTTTCCGCTAACCGCGAGCTTTGCGTGTGCCAAGGCTTGTTGGCGGAATCCAGCGAAGCAAACCAGACTGCATTCATCCATCTGGCGTGGGACATATTCTGCACCAACTAGGAACCCGCATCTGTCTTCTTGGGTGCAATACTGACTGTTGTTCCTCACCAGTGGTTCCTCTTTTGCACCTTCATCTGGGTTAGCAGGGGCTCCTGTTCTCCCTGGACTCTTCAGTCCTTCTTCGACTTGGTCCCCTTCTTCCACAGGTCTTCAGGTCCAGGAATCCATTGTTGGTGTCTTGCAGTCTCTTCTGGTTCTTGCATAATCTTCTTTCTCGTATTCTTGTGTGTTCTAGGAAAGTTACTGTGATTTACTCCTGCTTTCCTGGGCTCTGGGGTGGGTTCTATTACTTACCTTTGGTGTTTTGTAATACTCCCAGCTCCCCTCTACACACTACACTTGCCTAGGTGGAAAACAGATTTTCGCATTCCACTTACTTAGTATATTGTTTGTGTTCCCACTGTGCCCATTTCGAACTATTGTGATTTTCATTATTTGCACTGTTTTCTGACTGTTTTTTACAGCTATTTCTGCGTACTAGTGTATATAATTTGTGTATTACTTACCTCCTAAGAGTGCAGACTTTGGTATTTTTGGCATTTGTGTCACCAAAACAAAGTACCTTTATTTTTGCAACGCTGAGTATTTTCTTTCATGTGTGTGAGTACTGTGTGGCTTCATGGGTATTGCATACGCTTTGCATGTCTCCTAGTTAGGCCTTGGCTGCTCATCCACACTACCCCTAGGGAGCCTGGCTTCTAGACACCGTCTACATTTCACTAATAAGGAATAACTGGACCTAGTGTAAGTATGTTCGGTATCCACTACAAACCAGGCCAGCCTCCTCCATGCACTAAGCCTCATTAAAAGAGTCAATTTGCTGCAGCACTGCCAATGACTCGAGAAATTCTGGGCTCTTCAGAATCAATTGTAGAATCTGCTACTCAACTAGAATTTTGGAGGGAGACAGACCAACAGCAAGATACCCTTGCATCTCCTCTTTTGATAGAGAGTGGTGGAATGGGGTTTAGTCCCGATTTGCTTTCTTGTACTTGCATTTGGACTTTGATTTTGACTTGCGAGAGGACTTGAGCTGTGAAGTAGATCTCGCAGTGGAATGGCACTGGGAGCGTTAACAAGTTTGCACCCTTGACTTGGAGCAGGACATACACAAGGTCCATGACTTGTTCTTTGGGAAATGCATAGCTTTGCTTTTCAGATCGCCTTTCGATGCATGAGGGCACACTTACTGCACAACTTTGAGTCATGTTCTAAGCCCAAACACCAGAGAAACACCTAATGCAGGTCCATGCCCAGAGTTGCAGCATGGTTTAAAACATTTAGTATTAGGAGGGGATGCTCCTTAGCACATTGGAGTTTGTTCCATCGCCAGGAGTAATCAGACGGCCAATAAAATTGGAAGTAGAGCCCCAAATCCACATTAAAAGGTGCAGAAAAAACTGATGTCAGCAGGTAGCAGTGGCGCTTAAATACGGCTCTGCTCTGTCACTTCCAGGGCAGCACAGATTCAACAAAGCTACAGGGCGCCACCTAGCAGCACACAGGAGCCTTGCTAGCGATAGCATCCAGTCTGAGGAATCTGCAGTTAGAAGTATACATCAGAACCCTTCTTACTCGAACAATATCTACAAGGAGTAATTCAAATGATAGTCCTACCTAGTTAGAGAGGACTACGAGAATGCTTTCCATACTTTATCCCTAAAACTCACCAGGCTCCAGTTAAAGCTTCTGCACATGCTTTTTCTCGGCGTACAGCGCTGATCACATCACACCAATCATGACTTCCTTAAGTTGGCTACCAATCGAAGGGGAAGAGTGTGCAAAGGTGCCTACTTAATTTTATGAACTATCCACACTAATTAGTCGTAGCACATGGATAAAAAAACTGAAGCTCTCACGTGGCTCTCATCAGCTCTCAAACTCCCAGCCTCTATAAAATAAGCTTCCTTACCACATTTCAATAAACTGAAAGAATCCCTCATTAAACTGTTCCCAAACTCCATTCCAGATCATATATGATGAAAGCTTAGGAACATGAAAAGCACTTTGGAAGAAATAAGTTACTTACCTTTAACTGTAGTTCTCCAGTATTGGAACATTTTATAGACTGACATGCTTGAATACTTCCCCGTCGTCGAGATGGGAGTCCCCAGTGGAATATAAAACCAGGCCTGAAGATGTATGCACACAATACATGAACTAGGCCTCAATACAATAACCCATCATAGTCGTTTTGTAAAAGAGACCCAAACTCAAACGTGAACCTATCAGATTGCCTCACCCCTCTAGAACCTCCTGTGAGGAGCTGCCGCCCCTCAGATTTTCCAAGCACAAGTGCTGAAATAACCCAGAACACTGAGAAGAGAGAAGGTGAGCCCCTCCGGGGGAGGCGGGTGGGCCGCATGTGAATCTATGAAAGTTTCCAATACTGGAGAACTACAGTTACATGTAAGTAACTTAGTTCTTACTTAAGTATTGGAACTTTCATAGATTCACATACTTGAATAAGATTAGCAAGCAGTAACTAACACACAGTTACATGCAAAGCAATAAAATAACGCTTTTAAACATATATGAATATGCAAGAAAGGTACGTTAAGAACTAACAGAAAATGTGATTACATGAGAAGCAGATGGAGGGAAACAAACAGCTCATCTTATCTGAACAAATGTCTAAGAACTGCTTGACCCACTGCGGCATCACAGAGCATCTCAGCATCCAGGCAGTAATGTTTCGTGAAGACGTGTGTTGTCCTCCACATGGCTGCACGACAGATGTCTGGAAGGGATACCCCAGAGAAGAGTGCACAAGACGTGGACACTGCTCGGGTAGAATCTGCACGAACTTTAGTGTCCAGAGGTCGACCAGCTTTCTGGTGGCAAAAGGCTATGGCACTGGAAATCCATCTAGAGATGGTTTGTTAAGAAACAGAAAGCCCTCTCCTGGGCGCACTAAATGCCACAAACAGCTGACTGGACTTCAGGATTGAGGATGTCCACTGCAAATAACATTTATGGCATCGTTTGACGTCCAAGGAATGCAGCGATCTTTCTGACCCAGTCTGAGGCCGCGGAAATAAAGTCTTTAGCACTACTGGCTCGTTAATGTGGAAATCAGTTGGCACTTTTGGAATACATTTTGGTTTGTCCGTAGGATGACTATCGTCTGTAAACCTCATGAAAGGTTCTTGGATGGTGAAGCCTTGAATCTCGCTTACTCTGCAAGCGGATGTTAACGCTAAGAGGAGCGCTACCTTCCAGGTAAGATACTTAATGTCTGATTTATGAATAGGTTTGAATGGCTCCTCATCAACTGACTCAGGACTGTATTCAGTTGCCAAGATGGAGGCTGAAGGAAAGGATCGGAATAACCCCTTCATAAACTGCTTTATAAGTCGATGAGACCAGAGGGATGGTCCTTTGGATAGTCGTCTATATTTGGAGATAGCAGCTAAGTGAACCTTAATAGAGGCATGGGCAAGACCAGACATCACCAGGTGGAGAAGGTACGGCAAGACCTGTTCTGGAGCAGATGTAAGCGGATGAATGTTATTCGCAGTACACCATACACAAAACTGCTTTCATTTGAAGGTATAGGTCTTATTGCTACTGTGTGCACTTGTGTAAGAAAATACCTCCTTAGCATGGTTACCCCCTGACTTTTTGCCTTTGCTGATGCCAAGTTATGATTTGAAAGTGTGCTGAGTCCTGCTAACCAGGCCCCAGCACCAGTGTTCTTTCCCTAACCTGTACCTTTGTTTCCACAATTGGCACACCCTGGCATCCAGGTAAGTCCCTTGTAACTGGTACCCCTGGTACCAAGGGCCCGGATGCCAGAGAAGGTCTCTAAGGGCTGCAGCATGTCTTATGCCACCCTGGAGACCCCTCACTCAGCACAGACACACTGCTTGCCAGCTTGTGTGTGCTGGGGGGGAGAAAATGACTAAGTCGACATGGCACGCCTCTCAGGGTGCCATGCCAACCTCACACTGCCTATGGCATAGATAAGTCACCCCTCTAACAGGCCTTACAGCCCTAAGGCAGGGTGCACTATACCATAGGTGAGGGCATAGGTGCATAAGCTCTATGTCCCTACAGTGTCTAAGCAAAACCTTAGACATTATAAGTGCAGGGTAGCCATAAGAGTATATGGTCGGGGAGTCTGTCAAACACGAACTCCACAGCACCATAATGGCTACACTGAAAACTGGGAAGTTTGGTATCAAACTTCTCAGCACAATAAATGCACACTGATGCCAGTGTACATTTTATTGTGAAATACACCACAGAGGGCATCTTAGAGATGCCCCCTGAAAACATACCCGACTTCCAGTGTGGGCTGACTAGTTTTACCAGCCTGCCACACACCAGACATGTTGCTGGTCACATGGGGAGAGTGCCTTTGTCACTCTGTGGCTAGTAACAAAGCCTGTACTGGGTGGAGATGCTTCTCACCTCCCCCTGCAGGAACTGTAACACCTGGCGGTGAGCCTCAAAGGCTCACCCCCTTTGTTACAGCACCCCAGGGCACTCCAGCTAGTGGAGATGCCCACACCCTCCGGCCACGGCCCCACTTTTGGCGGCAAGGCCAGAGGAGATAATGAGAAAAACAAGGAGTCACTGGCCAGTCAGGACAGCCCCTAAGATGTCCTGAGCTGAGGTGACTGACTTTTAGAAATCCTACATCTTGCAGATGGAGGATTTCCCCAATAGGATTAGGGATGTGCCCCCCTCCCCTCAGGGAGGAGGCACAAAGAGGGAGTAGCCACCCTCAGGGCTAGTAGCCATTGGCTACTAACCCCCCAGACCTAAACACACCCCTAAATTGAGTATTTAGGGGCCCCCAGAACCTAGCAAGATAGATTCCTGCAACCTGAAGACGAAGAAGGACTGCTGACCTGAAGCCCTGCAGAGAAGACGGAGACACCAACTGCCCCCCACTTCAAGAAAAACTGCAACAGCGACGCGTCCCCCAGGGTCCAGCGACCTCTGAAGCCTCAGAGGAATACCCTGCATCTAAAAGGACCAAGAACTCCGAGGACAGCAGCCCTGTTCCACAAAGACTGCAACTTTGCAACAAAGAAGCAACTTTTAAAGACCACACGTTTCCCGCCGGAAGCGTGAGACTTTGCACTCTGCACCCGACGCTCCCGGCTCGACCTGCAGAGAAACACTAGAGGGAGGACTCCCCGGCGACTGCGAGCCCGTGAGTAGCCAGAGTTGACCCCCCCCCCCCGCGATGGCTGCAGAGGGAATCCAGAGGTTCCCCGTGACCGCTTCTAAGAACCAGACGCCTGGAAAAGACTCTGCACCTGCAGCCCCCAGGACCTGACGGATCCGACCTCCAGCGCAGAAGCGACCCCCAGGTGGCCCTCTCCCTTGCCGAGGTGGTGGCTACCCAGAGGAGCCCCCCCCCCCCTTGCCCGCATGCTTCGCTGAAGAGACCCCTGGGTCTCCCATTGAACTCCATTACAAACCCGACGCCTGTTTGCACTCTGCACCCAGCTGCCCCCGTGCCACTGAGGGTGTACTTTTTGTGCTGCCTTGTGTCCCCCCGGTGCCCTACAAAACCCCCCTGGTCTGTCCTCCGAAGTCTACCTGCTGGCAGACTGGAACCGGGGCACACCCTTCTCCATTGAAGCCTATGCGTTTTGGGCACCACTTTGACCTCTGCACCTGACCGGCCCTGAGCTGCTGGTGTGGTAACTTTAGGGTTGCCCTGAACCCCCAACGGTGGGCTACCTTGGACCCAACTTTGAACCCTGTAGGTGGTTTACTTACCTGCAAAACTAACACACACTTACCTCCCCCAGGAACTGTTGAAATTTGCACTGTCTAGTTTTAAAATAGCTTACTGGCATTTTTGTGACAACTGTACATGCTATTTTGCTGATTCAAAGTTCCTAAAGTACCTAAGTGAAATACCTTTCATTTGAAGTATTACTTGTAAATCTTGAACCTGTGGTTCTTAAAATAAACTAAGAAAAGATATTTTTCTATATAAAAATCTATTGGCCTGGAATTGTCTTTGAGTGTGTGTTCCTCCTTTATTGCCTGTGTGTGTACAACAAATGCTTAACACTACCCTCTGATAAGCCTACTGCTCGACCACACTACCACAAAATAGAGCATTAGAATTCTCTTTTTGCCACTATCTTACCTCTAAGCACTCTAAGGACTCTGTGCATGCTATTTCTTACTTTGAAATAGTACATACAGAGCCAACTTCCTACAACATGCTTGAGCTAAAACTGTTTGACAGTCAATGGGAATATCTAGATGGCCAAATTCATTGAACTCAGGAGTAATGCACGTAATCTGAGATGCTTGGGATCCGGATGCCTCACTTGGCCCTGACTGATGGTGACCAGGTCCAGTATGGGTGCTAACCTGATGGGAGGACATGAAGACAGCAACAAAAGCTCTGTGTACTACGGTTGACATGGGCAGGCTGGAGCAATTAGAATGATCTGGCAGGGCTCCGATTTGATCTTGCTGATGACTCGTGGAAGAAGGGGTATCGGAGGAAAGGCGTAAGCATAAATCCCTAACCATGCTATCGAAAGGGCATTTCCCCACGACCCTGGTTGGGGATGCCAGCTTGCATAAATCCGGCATTTCGCGTTCTGAGACGTTGCAAAGAGGTCCAGGTTTGGTGTCCCCCACCTGCGGAAGATTGCACCCAGCATTGTCTGGTTCAGCTCCCACTCGTGTGAAGATGTGTTTAGCCTGCTTAGTGAATATGCTGTGGTGTTGCTGACTGCCGGGAGATGTTCTGCCCATATGTGCACTGAATTCGGAATGCACCAGGTCCAGATGAGTTGAGCTTCTGTGGAAAGCAAGTGAAACAGAGTTCCGCCTTGTTTGTTTATGTAGTGCATGGTGGGCGTATTGTTCGTCCGGACAAGCATCGACGAACCTCGGATTCTCTGCAGAAAAGGTTGTAGTGCAAGATCCACAGCTCTGAGTTAGAGGAGGTTGATGTGTACCGTCGCATGAGAATGGGGCCACCTGCCACTGACTTGCAGATCTTGGAGACATGCTCCCCAACCCTCCATCGAAGCACCTGTCATGATCGTAAACGGAGGGATTTGATTCAGGCACTCCAGACCTACTGAAATGTTTGCAGGCGTTGACCACCACTGGAGGGAGTCGGCTATCCTTGCTGTTATGTGAATTATGTCTCCCGAAGGACCCTTGCACCTGCTGCCACTGTCGAGCTCTTCCTGAAGAGGGCGCATCCGAAGACGACAGTGCAGAACTAGGCTGATGCAGGAGGACATCATCCCAAGCAATGATTTGAGCCTCCGAACTGAAAGAGACATTTTCTTCGAACTGAGTCTGCCACAGTCAAAAGCCTGAGTTGACGTTCTTCTGCAGGAAAGGCTTTTACAAGAATCGTGTCCAATATAGCACCCAGAAACACTATCCTTCTGGTAAGTTGAAGCTGTGACTAGTCTCTGTTGAGAGTGAGACCTAGTTGTTGGAAGAGACGTAACGTGGTCCTGAGGGAGCGACGTAGGACAGAGATACTCGGAGCCTTTAGCAACCAATCGCCCAGATATGGGAATACCTTGTGCTTGAGACGTCTCAGATATGCAGCAACTGGGGCTAAGCATTTTGTGAAAATCCGGGGGACGGATTTGAGTCCGAAGAGTACCACTCTGAATTGAAAGTGCTGGCTGGCTACCATGAATCTCAGAAATTTTCTGTGTTTGGGGTGAATGGGTACATGGAAATACGCATCCTGCAGATCTAGGGAAGCCATGAAATCGCCTCTGTTGAGAAGCTGTAGTACATCCTTCAAAGTTACCATACGAAAGGATTGCTTTTTGAGATATTTGTTGAGCTGCCTCAGGTCCAGGATGGGCCTCCACAAAAGGGACTTCTTTCTGATGAGGAAGAATCGAGAATAAAAACCTCTTCCTCGCTGCGAAGAGGGGACTATCTCTATCGCCCCTTTGGACAACATGCCCTCTATCTCTAGGAGACGACGTAGATGTCGTTGATGCTCCCGGGAAGGTGGAGTTTCGGGATGCTTGCAAGTGAATTCTAGTAGGTGACCATAAGTTATGATATCCAGAACCCATTTGCCACTTGTGATCTGCCTCCAACGTTGTAGGTGACGAGTCAAAGAGGGAGGGGTAGCCGGCCCCTGGAGGTTGTCATTGCCTACGCGAGGCGTCCTTGGACTGCCTTCCCGATCTTCCTCTAGGAGGAGGTCTGCTGTATGCTGCCGTCAGAGGCTGTCTTTGATGGTACTGGGGTCTGGATGACTGATATTGGGAGGAGTAGGCTGGATAACACAAAGACTGGTAGCCACCTCGAAAGGAGGAGTGGCCTCTACCACTGGCTCCCCGAAAGAGAGTGCGCTTGTAGGGATACCATAGACCTGCCAGTATCAGTATCAGCCTTAATTGCCTGAAGAGCATCGTCGACATGCTTGCCGAACAGGTCTTGGGCATCGTACGGGAGATCCAATATCTTGGTTTGGACATCCGGCCTGAAATGAGTGGCTTTAAGCCATACCTGGCACCTTAAGATGGTTGGAACCAGCCAGAAGCGGATATCCCATGGCCACAATGTCCAGGGCGCAGTCAATCACCTCTGCAGACGTTCACTCACCCTCCATAATGATCTTCTTAGCTTCCGACTTGCTTGAATCTGAAAGATCCTCTACAGAATGGGAGGCGTCAGACCACAGCTGTCTGTCATATCTGCCCAGTAGCGCCAAGGAATTTGCGGCACGGACTACAACTGCCGACATAGAAGAGAACCTCTTCACAGATATTGTCCAGGTGCCTTCCGTCCTTATCAGGAGGAGCCGATAAAGGCACTTAAGGGCTCTTGGAGCGTCTCTGGGCAGCCTGGGAAACTACTGAGTCTGGTTTGGGGTGACCCACCAGGTACGCAGGAGCGTCCTCCGTTGCGTTATACTTCTTGTCCAGCTTTGGTAACACCGGTGGCACTGTCATTGGGTTTTTCATTATTTTTAGCCCTTGATTCCAGACATGGTCAATGATCGGTATAGCCCTGACCTATTTTCTGTGCGGCTCTTTAAAATCATATAGAAAACAGTCCTGCAGCATAGATGACAACTACAGCTCAAACCTCGTTGCAGCTTTCTCTAAGAGGTTATGGAAAGAGCCAATATCCTCAGGAGGAGATTCGACTGCTAACGGCTCCGGTGAAGGGGGTGCCAGGTGTACATACTCATCCCATTCGTCCTGATAGGAGAGAACCTCCCCATCCGCTGCCACTTCATCAGAAGAGGCCTGGACCTGTGGACTCTGTGGAGCCTGAAGAGGAATTTGTGGCGCCGCAGGAAAAACTGGCAGAGGTGCCGGAGTTGCTGGAGCAGAGACTGCTGGCGTTGGATCCTTCCCCGGCTGAGGGTAGAAGCGTTCTCTGTAATCCACCAGCATAACCTGGAGCTCGGATGCTAGACCGGAGGGCAGAGACACTGTTACCTGCTGTTGTGGTACTGGGTCATAATATGTCCAAACCTTGTATCCTGATCCGAGTCTTCATCCTCATCATCGCCATCTAAAAACCTAGATGGCAAGAGCCTTGTAATTTTGCTTGGTGACGTAACAGGTGTCAAACGAGCTTTAGAGAGCTTTTTAAGCAGAGTATGTTGCGCAGGTTGACCCAAAAGTAACGTAGATGGTCTTTGCCTTTTGGTTGGGAACAGTCCTGGCGTTGAAGACAAGAAACCAGTTGTCGTCGACGGGGCGTTGACGATACCGTCGTCGCTGGAAACATTATAGCCGACAACGGTTGGACCGTTCCACGAGAGTGTCGTCAGAGGCATCATATTCGATGGAGGTGTGGTCAAAATCGTCGACGACGGGAGTCTCGTCGGCGAGGGAAGCGTCAACGAGGTGGGGCGCCTCGTCGACGAGGATGATAATGTTGTCGACAAAGATCCTGCAGCCGCTATCGTCAACATGGAGATGGTTACCACCACCGGTGTCACCGATGAAACAGTCGTCGATGAGGGTATCAACGATCATGGCATCATCGACGGTGCTGAGCTAGGCTTCTTAAATCTGTGAAGTACTTTAGGAGGAGTGGCCGGCTCTGAAGCAGTTTTCTTTGCTTTTTTGAGGGATTCTGTACCCAGTTTCTTCATTTGTGGAGAGCCATGACCCTTTGGTGTCTTTTGTGCCATCTTTCTAGGTGGCTCTTGTACCTCAGAACTTTCCTGTTCTATATATAGTCCTATTAATCCAGTGTCCATTCATAGTTAGGATAATATAAGATGTTTATATTTTACCGCTAACGTTGGTTTGTGGTAGTTGTGTTTTTGACACACACTACAACACGGTTTAGTTTTTTTTTTTTAATGGCACAATGTGTGAGAGTCAGGTGTTGTCTACTTCCTTACAAATCCCTAGTTCAGACTTGTAACCAATTACTCTGTCCCCTTTCTTGCAATGTTGTCTCTAACCGCCTGGAGGGTCTGAACAGCCAACTTGAGAAAAACATGGGCCATTCTCACTTCAAACACTCATCTGATGGCCCATACATCCTGGATGTAGGAAGATGGCTCTGTAAATACTATTTCAAAGTAAGAAATAGTGTGCACAGAGTCCAAAGGTTCCCCTTAGAGGTAAGGTAGTGGCAAAAGAGAATTCTAATGCTCTATTTTGTGGTAGTGTGGTCAAGCAGTAGGCTTATCAGAGGGTAGTGTTAAGCATTTGTTGTACACACACAGGCAATAAATGAGGAACACACACTCAAAGACTTACTCCAGGCCAATAGGTTTTTATATAGAAAAATGTATTTTCTTAATTTATTTTAAGAACCACATGTTCAAGATTTACAAGTAATACTTCAAATGAAAGGTATTTCATTCAGGTATTCTAGGAACTTTGAATAATCACAATAGCATGTACAGTTTTGGCAAAAATGGCAATAAGCTTTTTTAAAAGTGGACACTGCAAAAATTAAAAGTTCCTGGGGGAGGTAAGTAATTGTTAGCTTCACAGGTAAGTAAAACACTTACAGGGTTCAAAGTTGGGTCCAAGGTAGCCTACCGTTGGGAGTTCAAGGCAACCCCAAAATTACCACACCAGCAGCTCAGGGCCGGTCAGGTGCAGAGGTCAAAGAGGGGCCCAAAACACATAGGCTTCAATGGAGAACAGGGGTGCCCCGGTTCCAGTCTTCCAGCAGGTAAGTACCCGCGTCCTCGGAGGGCAGACCAGGGGGGTTTTGTAGGGCACCGGAGGGGACACAAGCAGGCACAGAAAGTACACCCTCTGCAGCACAGGGGCAGCCGGGTGCAGAGTGCAAACAGGCGTCATGTTTTGCTTTGAAAGCAATGGGGAGACCCGGGGGTCTCTTCAACAATGCAGGCAGGCATGGGGGGGGGGGGCTCCTCGGGGTAGCCACCACCTGGGCTAGGCAGAGGGTCGCCTGGGCGTCGCTTCTGCACTGGAGTTCGGTTCCTTCCGGTCCTGGGGGCTGCGGGTGCAGTGTTGGTTCCAGGCGTCGGGTCCCTTGTTACAGGCAGTCGCATGTCAGGGGGAGCCGCTGGATTTCCTCTGCAGGCGTCACTGTGGGGGCTCAGGGGGATCAACTCTGGCTACTCACGGGCTCGCAGTAGCCGGGGAGTCCTCCCTGTAGTGTTGGTTTTCCGCAGATCGAGCCGGGCGCGTCGGGTGCAGAGTGGAAAGTCTCACGCTTCCAGCGGGAAAGGTAAAGTCATTGAAGTTGTTTCTTTGTTGCAAGTTGCAGATGGTTGAACAGAGCCGCTGTTCACAGGAGTTTGTTGGTCCTTTGGTGCATGGCCGTTCCTGCAGGGGGAGGTGAGAAGCACCTCCACCCAGTACGGGCTTTGTTTCCGGCCACAGAGTGACAAAGGCACTCTTCCCATGTGGCCAGCAACATGTCTGGTGTGTGGCAGGCTGGAAAAAACTAGTCAGCCTACACTGGAAGTCGGGTATATTTTCAGGGGGCATCTCTAAGATGCCCTCTGGGTGTATTTTACAATAAATTGCACACTGGCATCAGTGTGCATTTATTGTGCTGAGAAGTTTGATACCAAACTTCCCAGTTTTCAGTGTAGCCATTATGGAACTGTGGAGTTCGTGTTTGACAAACTCCCAGACCATATACTCTTATGGCTACCCTGCACTTAAAATGTCTAAGGTTTTGCTTAGACACTGTAGGGGCATAGTGCTCATGAACATATGCCCTCACCTGTGGTATAGTGCACCCTGCCTTAGGGCTGTAAGGCCTGCTAGAGGGGTGACTTACCTATGCCACAGGCAGTGTGAGGTTGGCATGGCACTCTGAGGGGAGTGCCATGTCGACTTAATTTTCTCCCACCAGCACACACAAGCTGTGAAGCAGTGTGCATTTGCTGAGTGAGGGGTCCCTATGGTGGCATAAGACATGCTGCAGCCCTTAGAGACCTTCCCTGGCATCAGGGCCCTTGGTACCAGGGGTACCAGTTACAAGGGACTTACCCGAGTGCCATGGTTGTGCCAATTGTGGAGACAAAGGTACAGTTTAGGGAAAGAACACTGGTGCTTGGGCCTGGTTAGCAGGGTCCCAGCACACTTTCAAATCATAACTTAGCATCAGCAAAGGCAAAAAGTCAAGGGGTAACCATGCAAAGAAGGCATTTCCTTACACTGGACCTCACTTTCCCACTATCCAGTTTCAGGACACTTGCCCTCTCAGCAGTAGAGAGAGTAATATCGAGAGAGGACAGCTAACATGTGGGGTACAGTCACACCTTAGGTCATGGAAGAGAGCCTGACAATCCCTACACTGATTAGAAACCAAAGTGGATAGCTAGAAAAGGTTACATATACAGTAACTCTGCTACAGTTCTTCACATCACAAGATCAGAAAACCACAAGATTTTTGAGTTGGTAAATCCAGGCTATATTGCACCTTGTCCTACAATCATCTGTGCCCACCTTGGTTGTAAGATGTATGTATGAAGACATGGAATTTAAACTAGCCATTTCTTACAGCTATATTTAGATTATGTTCTACTCACAAAAAATATAAATAAGTTATTAGTTAAGGCTTCAAGTAAATAAGCTCACTTGTAACAATAATTGGTGGGGATGGTCAACACCCTAAGGGCATACTATGTATCAATTTCACCTCACACATTTTTTTTTAATACTACTAAGGTGTAATCTCTAGCACCTGCATTCCCAATAGCAAGGAATCAAAAACAAAAGAAAAGTGCAAATCAACACTATGGTATCAAAAGCACATATACTCATTTCTTCCAAAATGTTTATTCTAATGGTCGAAAGACAGAACTTTAAAGAAAATTGCTTCTTCGAGAAACAATTTAGGCAAATCTTTTTAAGTTAATTTCTCAAAGACAATCTTAAGCTCTAAATTGGACAATTTTTTTTAATGTTGCTCCATATTTTGAAAGACCCACAACCTTTAGGCTAGAGGTGATCAGAATCTCAAGCAGCCAAAACAAATAAGTAAATCATACACAAACCTACCTCATGTTTCATGGTAAAAAATCCACCTCCGCCAATGCCTTCCAGTGCAAAGGCCTGCACTATTGGCCATTTTTCCACATTGAACATATCAAACATTTGCAGATGACCTAGAGAGGAAAAGGAAAAGCAACAATTGGATTATTTAGTCATCTTCTAACTTCTCACATTATTTTCAAGACAATCAGATAGGTCAAAGGATCAGATGTAAGAGGGCTATTATGACTATTAATCCAAGCCCATACATCAAATAACTTGTACTACTTTGTATGAACTCGTTTCTCACCCATATACATTAACAGATTGTTGAGGTATGGGAAATGTGTGCTACTGATTGGCTGCCATGAAAGTTTAGGTACAAATGTTTTTGAGCAATGTGTGACACAAAATTTAAGTTACAGAGTCACATCTAACCAGTATTAGTTGCAGAGAGCATGTGGCTACATTCAAGATCCATCAGAAGGAGGAGTGCACAACACCACAGAACAATCAAACATGCATTAAACAATAAGAGTGTTTTACGTGATCAGGATTATAAATCAACTTGTTCGTGGACTAGAAAAAAAATTGTGAAAGCTGTATAGGGCCTCTGCACCAACAGTAATAGTAAACAACGGGCACAGCACCAGTGCTGTGAGGTGTAGTTAACCACAGACAATCACTACCACACACCTGCTCTGCTACATGGAGCCACGAATATCAGGCCAGCTAGTATACACGCACTCGCAATCACACTTTTCCAGCATCCTAATGCAGTGCCCTGACATTCAGTAGGTGAGTGGTCAATAGTTTTGCAGACCCTTCTTGGACCCAAACCTTCTTCCACCCTCCAAGCAATTCCAGCCCCCAAGAGCTAGAGATGCAGTAACCTTTCCCAGGATACTAGGCAGCTCGCGGATGATGTTTACACTTATTCAGGATCCTGGGGCAAAGGTGTGTGTGGGGTGGGTGGGGGGGGGGGGGGGTCGAAAGAGAGAATGGCTGATCAGGGAACAAATCGACAAATGAAAGTTTGGCCACAACTCAGGAAGGTCTCCACACCAGCCTTCCGGCACGGGCCCCAGACTGTAAAGCACAGGAGAGGTTCGCTTGGGACGCACACTGTTCAAAGCGGTGCCAAGCCAGACACTCCAATCCACAAATAATTAGCAATTCTGCGCCTCCCAGGAACGGAGGCACCATGTCTGGGGCACAATGACTTGGGCTGCCCTAGGGGTCCTGGTTGCACAAGAAGAGCTACCAAATATGTACCTCAGTCAAAGGAAGCACGTCAGGTGCACGATGACTTGAGTCACACCATACGATTTTGATTGCACATGCAAAGTGACCAATGCAGTGCCGCCCTGGAATGAGGCACAATGGCTCGTACGCGATGACTTGAGCTGCACCACACAATTCTTCTCACACACAAAACTATATCAATGCAGCGCCTCCCTGGAATGAAGCACAACGTCTGGTGTGCGATGATTTGAGTCGCACCAGACAATTTGGAACACACGATTAGTTCCAATCCCATACCTTCTGGAATGAGGCACAAATGTCTGGTGTGCAATGACTTGTGCCGCACCAAACAAATCCTGTCTGCATGGCTCAGGAACTCCTGTCCCACACACTCTTGGCCCAATCAAGGTCACTGAGAATGACAAAGAAGTGTTAGCACTGAGCGTTCAAAGGTGGCGACCAGATCTAGTTAGGGCATACTCCACTGCTCAAAGACATCCTCTGCCATCTCAGGATGCAGAAACCACTAATGATCCATCGCCCGCTGCTTGCTTAGTTTGTTCATTCTGACACTCTGAGGCCCCACAAGGAGACTGGCATTCTGGAAGATGCTCCGCTGCTCCAGCCACCGCAAGAGACGTAGTATCATGTCCCAACACAGGATCAAGGACCGGGCTGGAGAATTTGTAGACCAGTTTGGAAAGCTCTGCTGGTGCCTCTGTTACTTCCCCCTGTACCCTGAGGCTAATAGCTGTGGCACAACTTCAAGCATGAAAAAGAGGGATGGAGGGAGGTATAGAGAAATAGATCAGAGGGAAAAGAGAGAGGAGAGAATGGGAGAGCGAATAGATGAATGGAAAAAGAGACAATGGGGGAGAAGAAATGAGTGGGACTGGTTTGCCAATGCTGCTTTTGGCTGCCCAGTCTTGACCCTGCACACTCCACCCTGTAGTACCACGATTATCATGTAGGCCTTAAGGGCCTGTACCAGCCTCCCTCTAATGGACAAGAGGAAGGTTAGATGGCCTGGAAGCTCCAGGACACTGATATGGAGTCAGTCGTCTGCTAGAGAAGAGGGCTCTGATCTCTACCTCTGACAAACGACCCCAACCCAGCAGTGATGCTCTGTCTGGGTAGAAGGATAGTCGCCTACCACAGGTCAGATTGGAGTTAGTCTGCCACCACAGAAGATCCTGAGCTGTATTCTGCATGATCGGGATGTTGGTGGAGAGGCATCTCTGATGCTGGGCCCTCTCAAATTTGAGGTACCACTGTAGAGCCCATACTGCCACCTGGCCTTCAGGATGAAAAGGATGCACAAAGCAAGGGCGGCCAAGAACCCTCGGAGCCATCCTTACTGAAACCCAGGACTGATCCCGAAACATCAAAATCATATCCTGAATGTTCCTGACTTGCTGCAACCGCGAATTTCACAGTGTCCTGAAACTCCTCAATGATTGGACATCTTTGTGTGGGGCTTAGGTGAAATTTCTCATTGAAGGTGAAACTTTCCCCGGGAGTTGGTCTATGAATAACTTTGGAAAGCCTGCCTTTAGTAGTTGGTCATCGAGGTGCAGGAATACATGTAGTCCCAACCTCTGAAGCTGGGCAGCACCCACAGCCTTCACTTTTGTAAGCACCTGAGTGGCAGAAGTAAAGCCAATGGGGAGCATGGTATGAGAAATTATTCCAGCTACACATCTCGGTCGTTTTTACTTTATATCACAAACCCAAACTAGAAATAAATATCTAAGAATAAATAATATATTCAAATACAAGCTATAACAATTTCAAACTATCCTTCCGTTTTTATTCATTTTTTCCTAATTCTGTTATCACATAGTTTATAGAGGTGCTGGGCGGATATGCTCAGATTTGACTTTTTCCATGATGCGGTTGCTGTTTTTCTGAACGGCAGCAAAACAAAAACTGAAGCGATCCACTCATGGTCGAAAGTTTACAGAACTCCCAAAATAATAAACTGTTTCAAAACCTTCCTAAAAACTGACCTTCAAGGAAATCTATTTTTGAGTTTGAAGCCGCGAGGTTGTACTAAAAAGGGAACTTCCTAAACAGGAGGGCGTCCACTGCCGGGCCTTTGTCTAATCTGAAGCTCTCCACTTTCAATACAGTCCGGTTTATAACTGTACCAGTCCCCGGTTTTCCCACATCCTATACCCATAATTTATTGGCTGTACAATGGAAAGCTGTCTCTGTTGCCAGGGCGACGGCCAAAACACTACACAATACACAAAGATGTGAGAGCTGCTGAGTTTTATAGCTTAGCTCAATGAGAGAAAAGCTGAAATACAGACGGAGCAGAAAGAACGCGTTCAGTCCTCTGCGTGCACCGCGCCTTGGGAATTATGACGTAAAGTATGACTGCATGTCACCCCAAGTGGACCACATTTACAGCCGAATACATGATGCTTTTCTTCCATTTCAGTAGGTGAGTCAGACACCGGTGGCTGGCAGCCGGTCACTTTTCTGACCCACTAGCACATTCTCCCAGGCACCCCTGGAAAGAACCACATCTGGAGAAATCCAATCAGAACAGTTTACATTGCACAACACACTTGGTGCCACGGTAGAAAAGCACTCAGGACCAACTCAATTGTTTCAAGGCGCAGGAAGACACGGGGTGGGCAAAGTGACACCAGTCCGTGGTGCGCTTGCGAGGGCCCGCAGGGAAAGCTTTGTTGTCAGTGAGTTCTGTAAGGTGACGAAAGAGCACAAGTCTATGAGTACAAGTGGGAGACTCTTCCACAGCGATGGACCCAGAGTCACCTCGCCCAATGAGTTGGACAGCATGAGCTTTAGGAGGAGGCTGGAGCCAGTCTGAGGAGGGGAGACCACAGGCCATCTGTTCTGCTGGCACAAAGAAAAGCCAAAGAGGTATATGACAAGCACTTACAGCTCAAGCGAAGGACTAGAAAGCACATTTTAATCTTAAGGAGAAAGCATTGTATTCAGCCACGACTGCGGAGAAGTTGTACTGAATTCTGTTTTCCATTCGGCTGCCGGGGTAGTAGCTGCATTTTACACTTTCTCCGGCTTGCTTCCTTGGTACTTGGAGGCTCGAACACAGGGTGCCCGCAGAATCCAGCTGTGGAGCAGACCACGGAGTCGATGAAAACTACGCGGATAGCGGGGTCAATGTAGGGAAGCATCTTTGACGAGCCTTGGAAGAGGACGTTTTTGGTTGCTGCATCTCTATTGTTGGAAACGCGGAAATTGCTGGTGGACTGGTAAAGTAAGGGTGACCGGTGTTGTGCCATGTCCTGTCGCCACCCATCATCCACTTGCCTCGAGTCCTGGAATGCTCGTGGTGGGGATTTTACAAGACTGGGTGGAGAAGAGGAGAGGATGGAGGTAGGTCTGGATTGAGCTGCGCCCTTTAATCTACTGTGGACTGGTTAGGTTTCCAACCTATTTTCCACAAGTGAATCCTCTTGCTGGAGACGAGCGATCAGGTTAGCTGAACCCTGGTGAGTCAAGGACATATCTTTCTCACCTTGTTCAGGCCAAGTACTCACTGTGCCCCTGACTCCACCCATATACCCAGTACCACTTCTGAGCACACCCGCTGTCAAATTCTGAAAAGATCCAATGAGAGGATTCGGACTTCATCCGTCTCTCCATCCCGTTGGCAGACCATCAACGCTATGAGGAACCCTCTTCAAGCTTTCTAATACAGCATTTTGCCTTTACCGCAACAACGCAGCACAGATGTAGCGGAGATCAACAGTAAAGACGGAAATATATGCTTTTTCTTCAGTGACACTCCATGAATGTATGAAGCCCATCTTTAAGTGTGATTCTGTATTTGTAAACCACGTGATCAGCAACGAACTCCTCACTTATATAAAATATTTTTCAACATAGTGCTACTTACATTTACAGAAGTTACTACTTTACTCATATGAGGTGATGATTCACTATTAATATACAAAACTAAGGCAAGAACATGTGCATTTTTCTCAAAACTAAAAAGTACGACCTTATTACATGATACTAACAAAAAATATACTTTCACCGTTTAATCACAACTAAAAAGAACTAGAAACTATGCAATCAATAAATCTTTCACAGTTTGCCAATTTGCGGCTACCAGTAAAAAGAAACGAATAGGGCTTAAAAAATAAACAGTAAAAAGTTTGCCGTGTCAAAATTCAGAAGACTGTTAGGGTTCACCAACAGTTTGACAGACAAATTAACAAACTCTTATCAAGAAAAATGTACCATTTCCTTCCGTCATATCAGCTATCCATGCTATAGTTAGTGTTGTCAGAGGTTTATATAAAAGGCCTAATGCTTTTCACGAGTGTTACTCGATGTTCTACACACTATCTTTGGATCAAAAATAGATTGAGATCTTTTACTTCAGATAAACCATCTTAGAACCATGGATGATGCTTATGAGAGAACTCTATGAAGAGACGTTCCCTATAGAGGCTGCCAGAAAGCATAATCTTCCCAATGACGTAAAATCAATGTCAAGCTACTCACCCTTGTAGATGTTCCCTGTTTTGAACCACCAATTCACTATGCCATTGTGGTATACTCTTTCTAGAATACGAAGCTTTCCTACCGACCTACACATTTGAAGTCTTTCTTTCAGTAACAGTCACAATTCTCACTAAGCCATATACAATTCTCAGAAAAATACAGCATAACAATATATAAACTATTATTTATCCATAAACAAGAAGACACAGCACTGGAACACACCTTGAGAGCTGTAAGGGATGCCAATTCGATTACAATCCCGGACCATATCCACAAAACTGGCAATTTTAAATTCTTCTGAGGCTTCTTCATCTTCATACTGCAAAGCAAATTTATCAAACCATAAGAAAAAATGTAAATCTTAAAATAATGATTTTTATTCGAACATAAAACAATTATATTATTTTACCTTATCACAGCATACCAAGCATTCGTTTTAGCAAACAAATTAGCATTTTGCAGTTTAGTAAATGCAGACATTCATAATCGTATAATAAAACATGTTTCCTTATACTCCAACATGCATGGGGGTTAAGCCTCTTCACACAGGAGTTTAATAAAGGCAGTGACAGTAAACCTTATGTACAAGTCAGCTGTAGCTCACAAAAAAATACCAGGGTAACAGCTCTGGCAGTAAGATGCCAATGCCCTAAACATACCAAACACATTGTCAGAAAGAACTACACATGTATTTCAGACTACACATTTTAATTGTCCAGGCAACGCCATTGTACCCCTTATTTATAGCTGAAATGTGCACTTTTAAAAACACAAATATTCTTGGGCAGGTAGGTATCACAATCTAATTTGATTTGTTTTCTCTTATATAGCAATACTATTCTCTAACTGCAACTTTGTCATTAATAAAGGAATCACTGGAGACAATGCTTTCCCTATACTTTTCTTGATACCCTTCTGGCATCAGTGTGTGTTTATTGTGCTGAGAAGTTTGATACCAAACTTCGCAGTATTCAGTGAAGCCATAATGGAGCTGTGGAGTTTGTAATGATAAACTCCCAGACCATATACTCAATATGGCTACACTGCACTTACAAAGTCTAAGAATGGACGTAGACACTTGTAGGGGCATAATGCTCATGCAGCTATGCCCTCACCTGTGGTATAGGGCACCCTGCCTTAGGGCTGTAAGGCCTGCTAGACGGGTGACTTACCTATGACACAGGCAGTGGTTTGTGGGCATGGCACCCTGAAAGGGGTGCCATGTCGACTGTCTTTTTCTCCCAACCAGCACACACAAGCTGCAAGGCAGTGTACATATGCTTTGTGAGGGGTCCCTTAGGGTGGCATAATACATGCAGCAGCCCTTAGAGACCTTCCTTGGCCACAGGGCCCTTGGTACCATGGGTACCTTTTACAAGGGACCTAACTGTGCGTGAGGGTTGTGCCAATTGTGGAACAAGGGTACAGTGTTTGGGAAAGAACACTGGTGCTGGGGCCTGGTTATCAGAATCCGAGCACACTTTCAATCAAAGTTGGCATCAATATTAGGGAAAAAGTATATGTGTGTGTGTGTGGGGGGGGGGGGGGGGGGGGGGTAACCATGCCGACAGTGGCACTTTCCTACACCTGGGAATAGTAGATAAGATTTATCCTTTCTGAAGAGTGATGGAGTCACAAACTGCAGGGATTTCACCACTTTGAGGGAGTTGCGGATCCATGCTGTTACTTAAACAGTTACTGTCGGTACTCGTGATGACTGCAGTTTCTTAATTCACTGCAGGCTCGGAGGTTCACTAGCACTGACTAAGGACTGGATTTAATGAAGAAAAGGTGGCTGAGAAGGGTATGTTTCATAAGTGGTGTAGTTTATGAGAGTGATGGTGGACTTGATTTGTGGCATGTTTTCTACAAAGAAGAATCCTACAGAGCCTTATCGTTCCTGCATTTGGAGACTGCCAGAGCAGAGTTATTTGAGCTTATAAATCTTTGTACTAATTAGAGGGAAATGGCTGGAAAATGTACACATGCAGCTGAGGTCCTAAAAAAAGGACATTTGACCTAATCTGGTGTGCAAACTCCAATACCACAGGTCATTCTGATTCTGACCTCAAAGTCGGAAGTCCAGCAATTTCACCTGGAGAAGTTTCTCAAAATGTAGTCTCGAAAAAAATTACCAAGTGGTAAATCTGGCTAGATCATGAGAGCTGTAATTAGTTGGTACATACATTCCAGTGACAGATCACTTCATAGGGGTGTTTTGGGACACATATTACTGTATATAAGTGAATGTGCTCATCAGCTCTGAGATTTAACAAACCATCCTGATCCCTTTTCTGACAAGCTTGATACCGTCCATAGGAAACAGAAAATGCACAGCATGCAACTAGGGAAACATTAATAATTATCTTCTAGATAAACCACACAGCATGTGAATGAACAAGCAACTGTAGGGTCTCCAGTAACCCAATTTATGCCTTCAAACATTCACCATCCAACTAAACAAATTCTGAAAGCTACCATATGTAATAAAACGGGTTCACATATTTATCATGAAACAATTCACACATTTCCTACCTCATTTTCAGTCATGCAGTGAAAATGCAGGTTCCTCCAGAAGGCCACAAATGGTAGCAGATAAGAGTAGTTGACGGGGTTACAATATAGATGAACATGGTCAGGCCTTATTAAAATGATCACATCTGAAAAAAAAAAAAAAAAAAGAATGCCTAATGGTTGTTTAAAGAGCCAGGGCTGAAATAAGGCAGTAACAGTTTGAAAGTATGACCAGTGGAGCTTAGAATGATTTACACAATAATGTCAATATCTCCATACTGCTAAGATTTCTCTAAAATAACTTGTATTTAGATGCTGATTAAATTTGGACTTCAAGCAAATCTTAAGGAACAACGCTGGCAGAAGTGGCTTTAGAAATTCAGAAACCAACTAAAGCTGGAATGGAAATCATGACTTGGAGAGCAAAAACGTCGGGTATCAAAATCTAGATTTGTATCTTTAGGACAAAGCTCTTGCCCATCATATCCTCAATTTCAAAACGCAGATAGACACCTCCGTTTACCAATGTCTACATTTTGCCTATTAATTCAAAACAGGCACCATTACTGCTTCATCTTCTCCTATTCCTCGCCAATAGGTACAAGGACACCCAGTGGAAGGACTGGAAACCGCATCTTCAAGACGTTCACCAAAGTCCTTTTGTACTGCCAGTGCTATGAATCTGTGTTTCAATTGTATGCCGCCACATTTCCTGCCCCTGCACAGTATTTTTTTTTAACAAGATTGATGTGGCTCAAATCTGCTGCTACGGTCCTTAGTATGTCCGTACTGCTGAGCCTTCACATCTGCCTATCCTTTCTTTTCTTTCTTGCTACACTTTTCAGGTTGGGAGATCAATTCTTCAGCAATCTGTACTAACCAAGCACCTTCAGCACCTTGGCACTGCATGGACTGATTGGGGAACAGCTATCCGGTACGTACTTTCTCCCTTGTTTGTTACCACTGCTACCTTGACTTTCATGAAGTGTTTGACGCTTAGGTGAAGCAGGGGTGACCACATCCTGCATGGTGGGTGATGCTGGATTTCATTTTCACAAGCAGGAACCACATCATCTAAGGCTCAGAAGTCCTGTGTAAACGAGGTCCTTGGAAACTGGTGCAATACAAATGATTACCACTCAGAGACCCACCAGTAACACTAGAAATTACCATTTGAGACCAGGCAGTTGCTAATACCTGTCAGGATGGTGATGGCATCAGATAAAAAAAAATTTAAAAAAACATTTTATCAAGCGGCTCTTTTGCACTGTTGAATCACGATGCACTTTTTGGGTATGGTGGTATTATATATATTACATACAGTCAAGGCAGTGGAGAGTAGAGCACGCCCCCCCTTCCAATCCTGTCGATTCCAAAACATTGCACTAAGAGTGTTAGTATTCCCACTCCCTTTGTACAGCACTGCAGGCCAAGTGTGTCAACACAGAGGGGGCCCGGAGGACATGCCTGCGTTCTGCACAGGGGCAAGACCAGCAGGTCTTGTGGGTATACGTTGCTTGAGCATGGCCCCTTTTGCCTTTGACTCCTCCTATTTCTTAACTGGCAGTACATTTGAAATTCAAGAAGATCACACGCCCCTCTAGGAGGAGGTAACTGAAATATACTATAATACACAGAACGAGCTACTCATGTGCGGCAGTGGTCTTTCTGGTGAATACTCTTGCCACAGATTCTTCACCTTCACAATACTCTGCAGGCGCCGGACGGATCCGGACGTTCTCGCAGCAGTGCTCTAGTGCATGGCCAGTTGAGCCTGTGCGGCTCTGCGTTGGGCTTGTTCCACCCTGAAATTGAACGCGTGGAGCTGCACATATGAGCCAGCCCTGTGTATTGACGTTAGTTTCTTGCTTGATGTTTTCCAAGCTTTTGGACCAGAGCATAAACAAGCAGATATATCAGTTTGCTGATCTCTAATTCTGGACCTTGTCACGCCATAAAAAGGTCACTCCACAGAAAAGGGAGGAGAGACGGCGCTTAGGTATTTGTGGTTAGATACAGTATTCACCAGAAGGAGCATAACTGAAGGCAACCTACTTGTTCTTCTGATAAGACACCAATGTGAGCACTGCTACCCTACTGAAGAGGCAATGCGTTGAATGACACAGTATTGCACTGCTCTGAATCAATCCTCCTTGGCAGTAGCCCAAGATAATACAAGAGTATTTTTACAAAATACAATAGCCGTAACTCGATGATGCATATCAGCAGTGCCTTGAGGTCTCATTTGACGTGGCAGGCAGGGTCAGCATTATTCGGAGCAAGCTCAGTGGTAACACCCCAGGATTGGACTATCACACTGTCTCTTTTTACAAAGAATATGCTGAGCTGCTGGCTTTGAACCTTCAGGCCATGTTCGAGGAAGCCAAAACCACTGGAGTGTTACCCCCAACAGTCCGAGAGGTACTTATGTCTTTTTAGATGCCACAAAAACATTTGATTCCCTAGTGTGGCCTTTCGTAGTCGCCCTAGTGCAGCACATCGGAATCAGCTCAAGCTTCCTAAAGTGGATAACCTTCTTCTACCCATCTCCTACAGCGTGTGATCAGATAAATTGGTCTCACTTGCTTCCTTGATCGGTTGCCCTCTGTCCCTTGTGCTGTTCATGATTTCCATGGAACTCCTGGCAGTGCACCTCGAGGAGCGCAGTCTGAATTCTAGGCCCAGAAGGCTCACAGTCTCCATACATGCCGACATCATGGTCTATGTCCTAGATCCTGAACACAATCTAGCCAGTGTTTCCTGTGCTCTACTCTACTTCCACGTGATGGACGTATCTCTGGCAAAAAAAAACAGGCTATACGCCCTTAATGGATGGGCACGCCTGCACCGCAAACAGCTGAACCACATGCAGCTAGGAGAGACCTCCACACAGACTTCATTTGCAGAGTATAATCATTCCCATGAAAAAGGGAGCAGTGCTTCTGATCCGCGTTCGAAGGCGCAGAAAGAAAGGAACAGAAGACAATCCACAGGAGTGACACTTATATGCAGCTCCGCACTGTCATTTCCGGGGCAGATCGAGATCAGCGCACAGCCACACAGTGCCACCCGGCGGCGCACAGGAACACTACTGCGAAAACTTCAAAATCCACTCTGGCAGGAAAAAAAAAGCTGCGGAATCTGCGATTAGAAGTATCCATCAGAACAATTTCTGATCCATTCATTGCATGAAAATAAGCAAAAAAAGTAAAAATTATTTTCAGGAACGGATTAATCATTGATCTATTTATATTTAAAATATCAAACATAGCAATAATCAATAACTGCTGTGAAGAAGGTACATTTATTCAAACTTTGCAAATACATTTTGAAACTTTTGGATGAACTTATAACATCTGGTGTAACTTATGATTTGGTGACCAACTGTGACCCCTAGTGTATATACATTCTTGTCCCCATTACCTTGTTTTCAAATGTCAAGGGTGCTGGAAAAAAATATAATGCAACATAATGAATTTAGTTAAAGCTTAAGTGTTACCTATAATTTTCTCTAATTTAAGGTTTTAGATAGCTTATTTGTATCATTGTGACAGCAAATATGTGATATTTTTAATTGTTTAAACATAATATTTAAAAATAAAGTAAGCAACAGATGATGTAAACTGAAAGCACATAGTGGTTGTTGGCTCCTACTTTGAAATAAGTGTTGTAGCAGAAGGCAGATTGCAAGACCCCACCAACACCCACACTCCAGAAAAAACCTAGCTTTGGTGTAGTAGACTGCCAAGCATGTCCACAAGCATAGCAGAAGGACATTTCAGCATTTTCAATTTATCAGCTATCTGTGACCCGTCTTGGTGCAAGGAACCTTCTTTGCGGCCCACTATCAAGAACAAGCAGAAGTATAGAAGACACCTAAGAATACAACATGAACAAGGACACGGCTGATCCAAGAGACCTTGTATACTGTCCTCATTACTTGTTTCACACATCTTGAGGATGGAAACTAAAAACAAAGCTGTGCTAAGGCCCATTTGCTTCACAACCCTGGGTACCTCAACTCAAGCAAGATCCCAGAATATTAAATGTGCACCTTAGTCAACCTTTCACTGAAGCTGCTTCCCGCAAAGAAGCAGTACATTGCATAGTCTATTTTGCCGCTTGATATCTGTTTGCACAGGTCATGCCCTGCATCCTATGAACAGATATATTACAGTCCCCATTCCAAGTACTGTCCTAAGAGACTAGAGATTGAGAGCAATTACAATTTAGTGAACATAATTCACAATATCACAAACAAACTCACCAACCAGCGAAGCACTTTCACTTCCAAGCCAGCTATATTGACTTTCATGCTGCTTGTCTGACTCAGCAGTAACTGGACATCCCATAACTGGATGGTGTAGGAGGCTGGCCTGGTTTGTAGTGGGTGCCTATGATACTTACACCATATACCAGGTCCAGTTATCACTTATTAGTGAAATGTAGGCAGTGTCTAGAAGCCAGGCTCTCTAGGGGAGGCTGTAGCTGAGCAGCCAAGTCTGATCTAGGAAACATGCAAACCTCAAGCAATAACACTGTAGTCACACATGAAAGAAAATATTCAGTGTTAATAAAATAAAGGTACTTTATTTTGGTGACACAAATGCCAAAATACCATAGAGACTATACTCCCTTAGGAGGTAAGTAATACACAAACTATATACACTAGTATAAAACCGGTGTAAAAACAGTTAGAAAACAGTGCAATTAGTGAAAATCACAATAGTTAGAAATGGGCCTGGGGGAACACAAACCATATACTAAGAAAGTAGAATGTGAATGTCGGTTTCCACCTAGGCAATTGTAGTGTGTAGAGGGGCACTGGGAGTATTAGAACCCACCAAAGGTAAGTACTAGAACCCACCCCAGAGCCCAGGAATGCAGGAGTAAAACACAGTAACCTTCCTACAACACACAGAAACATGAGAAAGAAGATTATGCAAGAACCAGAAGAGACTGCAAGACACCAACAGTGGATTCCTGGACCTGAAGACCTGTGGAAGAAGGGGACCAAGTCCAAGAAGCACTGAACAGTCCAGGGAGAACCAGATCCCCTGCTAACCCGGACGAAGTTTCAAAAGAAGAACCACCAGTGACGAAGAACAGTCAGTACTGCACCCAAAAAGATGGATTCACGTTCCTGGTTGGTGCAAATGAAGTCCCATGCTGTATGGACGATTGCAGTCTGGTTTGCGTCACTTGAGTCCGCCAACAAGCATTGGCAAAGCTCATGGTTAGCGGAAAATGGTGCTGCCCGGGACCAGGAAGGACCAGGTGTACTCTACCCAGAAAGCAGAGACAGAGGGGGCTCTCAGCAACTCAGACAGCCCATGGAAAACCAGGCAGCGCACCCAGGAGTCCCACATCGCGGGGACAAAGGAGGTGCAAAAGGAGGCCCACGCAGCACTACTAGAAAGGCTCCCACACCGCTGGAGAACCACGCAGGAAGATGTGTGTCGCAGGATAGAGTGCTGGGAGCCAGAGCTGCACAGTGCACTAAGAACTGTGTGGAAAGATGCCAACAAGCCTTGGCAACTGCAAAACATGCGGTGCACGGGGGTACTGTCTTACGTGAGGAGGCAAGCTCTTACCTCCACTTAAGTTGGACAGTAGGCCGTAAGGGCCGTCGGAACCACTTCAGTCAACCACCCATGATGCAGGATCCATGCAGCTCGTCAGGAGAGGGGATCCACCCAGCTGGTCGTCGATGCAGTGAGGTGCCTGCTAAAGCGGGGGAGTGACTCCTTCACTCCAAGCGAGATTCCTTTGTTCTTCTGGTGCAGACTGAAGACAGGCTGCCCTCTGAGGATGCATGACCTGGAAACAGTTGCAGCTGCTGGAAGGAGCTGAATATACAATGTTGCAGAAGTCGTCTTTGCTTTTTTTTTGTTGCAGTTTGTAGAGTTCCTGGAGGGTTCAGATGCAGTTTCTTCGGTGAGAAGGTGAAGTGGAGGATGCAGAGGATTCCTGTTGGAGTCTTGCAATACTACTCTGAAGAACCACCCAAAGGAGAGACCTAAATAGCCCTGAAAGGGGGATTGGTCAGCTAAACAGGTAAGCACCTATCAGGGAGGGCTCTGATGTCACCTGCTGGCACTGGCTATTCAGATGCTCCCAGAGTTCCCTGCCAATTTGCAATCCAAGGTGGCAAAACCCAGGGGCCCTCTTCAGGAGCTCTGAGCACCACCCCTGAGGTGGTGATCGACAGAGGAGTGATCACTCCCCTTTCCTTTGTCCAGTTTCGCACCAGAGCAGGGAATGGGGGTCCCTGAACCGGTGTAGACTGGATTGTAGTGTGGTTAGTTTTACGTATTCATTGCGCTTTAGCTTCAGGCTTTAGGCCTTTGTACACTTTGCCCTGAATATATTTTATTCATTTGCTGACAGCTTGGAGCCTCTGTGCACTTTGCTCTACATGCTTTTTATTAGGCTTCGTACTGTTATTTTTCAAATAGCCAGTTCTACGGTGTTGTTTTTTTATTCATATCACACTGTTTTGCCTACTTCAGCACTGGAGTTCTCCATAACATATTTACTCTGTGCTTCAGTCAAGGATACAGTCTGGTACATTGCCGATAGACGTGGTAGGAGTTTAGACTTGGCATTCCTTGTCCCAATACATGCAAGAGGGAGATTCCGACCAGGGAACCACAACTAGACGCTGACTGCCTCGTTGCAGATGCTGAACCAAGATCACAGGTCTTTGCTCAGGTAGGAGGGCTGATGTCTCCACAGTGATTCTAATAGGCAAGCTAGAAGCTTAACATGCTGTGCTCTAAATAGAACAAGCAGAGGGAGAGTAGAAACTGTTAGACAATATGATAGCTTTGTTCTTATGTTTTACTCTCCTGGTAACTATTTCAATCCTACTGTGTTGTATCGTTCTGGTTATTGCGGCTCACGCCATAATATCTAAAATACAGTCGTTTTATTAAAACATAATATAAAACTTATACTGTCTTTGTCATTTGTATATGAGATCATATTGGAAATAAGAGAGTTGGTTTGGATCTGAGTAACCACGACTTCCCTGAGAAGTTCCAAAGATGTCATGCGCTCGGCTGCCAAATCATTCCTTCCACATGGGAGAAATGAGGCACTGCTAGTTAGCCGGAGCAAAAACCGGATTTAGGGTGACAGAGTTCTTTACACGTGGGTCAGACTCAGTCCCCCACACCGTTATAGATCCTGCTACCTAGAAATCCAGTAGTCTCATTTAGAATAATGAGAGCCCACGCGACAGGATTATGCATGGAGGGCACCAAATGTGCCCTTCAAAGCATTTCGAGTGGCTTGGGGAGGCTACCCCTCGCATGCCTGTAACATCTATTTCTAAAGGGAGAGGGTGTAACAGCCCTCTCCCAAAGGAAATCCTTTGTTCTGCCTTCCTGGGCTTGCGCTGCTCAAGCAACATGAGGGCACAAACCTGTCTGAGAGGTGGCAGCAGCTGGGGCTGCCTGGATAACCTCAGAAGGCTGGAATGGCAATACTGGAGGTCCTCTAAGAAGCCCCAAGAGTGCATGAAATCATGCAATCAATGCTTGCAAAAGCCTTGGGGTATGATTCCAACATGGTTGATACCAAACATGCCAATGTTCGGAGTTACCATCATGTAGCTAGACATAGGTAGTAACCTATGTCCAATACACGCGTAAAATGGCTACCCGCACTCACAAAGTCTAGGAAAATGAACCTGGAGGTCGTGGGGGGCACCTCCGCTAGTGCAGGGGTGCCCTCACACAGGTACTCGGCACCCTGCCCTCAGGGCTGGAGGGCCTGCTATAGGGGTGACTTATAAGTGACCTGGTGCAGTGTAAATGGCAGTGAAAGGGTGTGTGCACCTTTTAACGGAGGCTGCAATGGCAGTCCTGCAGAAGCCTTTGCATGGGCTCCCTATGGGTGGTAGATATGCTGTAGCCCATAGGGACCCCCTGGAATCCCAATGGTCTGGGTACCTAAGTACCATATACTAGGGACTTATAAGGGGGCACCAGTATGCTAATTGTGGGTGGAATACTGGGTTACCACTATGCAACAACCACATTTAGAGAAGAGAGGCCATAATGACTGGGGTCCTGGTTAGCAGTATCCCAGTGAACCCAGTCACGCACACTGACAGGCAGAAAATGGGGGTAACCATGGCAAAAAGAGTGTACTTTCCCACAGATGGGCAAGGAGTGTGTGAAGATGTGAAACTTTATGATTCAACTCTGCATAATATTTTTGAGGAACAATTGTCTTACAGAATCCATATTTAGAAAAACAGACGCAGCTATGAGTAAGATGGAGAAGAGCGAAGAGAACCTTCTGTAATCTGCCCACCCATCACCCTATTTTGTGCCCCTCCCACATTGCTTGGCATAAAGATGCACACCGACTGGCTACAAAATCATCCTACCCTGCCCATAGGACTTTCGGTCTCAGGCCAGGTGTTTTCTGACCTGGTACATTGGCACCCAGACCCCTTCAAATCCCTACCCTACACTGTTCAAGCTGCTTTTCCCTGGAACTTCCAAGAGTTGGTGGGAGGGTTTAGCAGTTTTCAATGTCATTTCCTGTTTGAGGATCCCCAGAAAGAAGACATCCTGTAGCAGGGCACTGTAATGCGAGGCACGGTCTGTGTAGGCTGTAAAGCTCAGAAAACTCTATAGATAATACTGGCGAGTGGAATTTCTGATTCCATGCATATGCACATTTCTTTATGCTCACTTCTAGCACATGTATTTTATTTCCATACAATAGAGACACAAGAATAGAATTACAAATACTGGCAAATAAAACTTTTCAAACTGTGTTAAGTTTTATTTCATGTTAGACATATCTCTATAACACAGGATCCCCCGTTAACACTGCTGTAGCAACATTTTACTAGAACACTTGCATTTTTTTTAATACATGGTAACCACCTATGGCCAATTCATTAAGTGAAATAGTGGTGCTTAGATACGTTTAGCACAACCTGATGCTTGGAAATCCCTACAGCTTTGCCGTTCAGAGAGAGTGAACTTGAAAAGTAGAATAGGTCACAACTGCTCATATCAATATGTTTCATTAATCATGTTTCATTAATCATGTTTCATTAATCATGTTTCATTAATCATGACAATTATGTATAATGTACTGCATTCATTTTTCTGGTTATAGGTTTGCTTTATGACTGGAAACACGATTGTGAATCAGCCTTGTAGCATGGGGGGATGGCTGGGGGAACTGATACGCTTACTTATTACAGCAGTAGAGACCCATCATGGAGAGTGTGCATAATTCAGCGGGTGCCTGGTTACCATTAGATGAGACTTGGTGGCAGAAGAAAAAGAAATTCAATCTTAGAAATTGTTTTAAAGGTAAGGGCAAAACAAGTAAATATGTTCTGCAAACCTGGGAGAGACCTACCATGTATAGGAGCGAGAGAAGCATAACTTTTACAACAGAGAAGACAGGTCCTAATGAAGGAGGTGGGCTGTTCTAGAGTACCTTCCGTATCTGAATGCGTGTTTTGAATGGTAGTTGATGTGAAGGATATTGACAGACGGTTGTTTGCTAATTGGATGTTTGAGCTGTGTGCCCAATGGTTTTGGAATACAAATGTTTAAGAGACCAGTTAGGGAACATATTATTTACTCCAATCTCCTCCACCATGGCACCCATACCCAGGTTATTCAATAAGTGTTCCATGTGCCTAGGACTTCGCTGTGATCAGCAATTAATCTTCTACATCTTGAATCAAACAGTCAAGGATATCTGCTATATTTTCTTCTTGTTCTTCAAAACGCCTATGACAATAATATCTTCTCCAAGTTGTAACTTAACTCTTCACTTTACTGTACGTTAGTGAATAGTTTTGTTATGAACTAGATTTGCTAAATTCTGCTTTTACTACGGAGTCTGCAATGGAAATGATGCAGCTGTCATACTACGGACTACGAAAAGGCACTGAGATGCTATGGTAAAGAAGACTGTGTGCTATACAAGTGTTTGAAAACAATACCACTATCGGTCTCCTTATTCAGATACTGCACAGCAACTATGGTTTGAACAGTCCCCAAGCTGTAACCCTGCAACTTTCCACTACGTAGGCTAGTTTGTAAGATCAAACATACCATCTAGGGCTTCCTCAGGAAATCCAAGGTTTTCAAAATCATTATTTTTCTGGTTATACAAATCAAACAGTAAGTAATTTGCCAGTTCTCTGCAGCCTTCATTGTATCTGCTGTCGATTCCTGCAAAACAAATCAATAAAATAATCAAATAATCATATAATCATATGACCTATTACACAGATATAAGACTATCAATCCTTGCAAGAAATTCACAAGCACGTTTTAAGGCTACCATGCAAGCATACACATATTCGAGTATCTATAATATTATCAAGCGCTTCGCACATTGCTCCAGAATGGGCAATTCACCATGGTATACATACCTTCGACTAATGCACAGCAAAACCAGCTGGGATTAAAATTACAACACTAAAAACAAGTTACAAATACGATGTGCTACTTCATAATAACATGCAATAAGCTACTAAACTTATGTTAGGTTAGTACACCAATGGTTATGTCAACATATCTGGAAAGTGATGATACTCTGATCTTCCCAAAACAGTTAAGGGAATGCTCCCGCAGGGGGTTCAGATAAGCTTCTGGAGTGGGAGCATTTTCGCCCTATACTTAGAAGCTGGGAGTAAAGCAAGTTCTTAGCAAGCAGAAAAATAACTCACATTCCTTCATCAGATACAAAATTTAAAATGTATTTTTCATACTGAACAATGGGATATTTACTTCATGTAACCCATTCTTTCTAGGCTGTTGGAACTTAACACTAATGAATTCCGATTTAACTCAAAGATCCTCTTCAGATCCGGGATCAACATCTGAAGAGCGCCTTCTTGTGCCACACGAGACAGTATACTGCTTATCTAGTGACCTCCCCTCACAGTCTTTGTATGATTAAGTCAATGACTTTTGAGTCATAAATATGTATAAATTTAGAAATTAAACAATACACACGTGACTTCATTTTAAATTGAGGTCCATGAATCCTGCTAATATTAAGGATTGCGCCGCCAACTGAACGATCCTTAAGAAAGGCAGAGATTCCCGCTATACAGGAGAGATAACAAGAGGACCCACAGACTAGGAAGAGTTTCAGTATAGGGAAGCAGCCAATCCGACCCCCAAATCCACTAGAACAATAACATGGAGCAAGTGCCAGGTTGTCATATCTGCCCCTGGTTACAAGTAGAAGGTTTTCTGCTACTCTTCGGGCTACTGGATCCTTGAGTCCAAGCTGCTTTTTCAAAGCAAGTTGTCACAAACCATCCTAAATGAGTAAGGCATACAGTATATTGTATTGTTTCATTAAGTCTGGCACTCAGTCATCAATGTTAGTTCGGTGCTGTCGCTAAGGCAGCGTCTTCATCCAATAACATCTGAGAGAAAAAATCCCAAAGACACTAAAGTGTTTTGTTCTGCTGCAGCTTGATTAGCATCTCAGGGAAATCATATTGCTACTGATATTGATAATTCCCTGGCACATGCAACCCTGACTGTGCACAGGCCCCTCTGTCTTCCTTATAGATATATGTTTAAGATGGACTCCAGTAAGTGCACGGCTATATGTTACTTTACACTACAAACAAATGGCAGAGATCCACATTAAAGTGTATTGTTTCACTCTACGTCTAGTTCTATTCTGCTGTTGTACAACAAACAGGCAACATGCCACTGGATGAGCACTACTACTGACAAATATACTCTTGTTTTTCCAGATACTGAAAGATAACCAGTTCAAGTGTCAGCTGTGTCTCAACAGATCCCTAGCCTCTGAAGAGCAAACCACTCCCTTAACCTGGAGCAGTAAATTAGATAAAAAGAAACAGTTACGGTAACCATCTTCTGGTGGATATTCTATCTACCTACAGATTCCTCACCTGTAGAATAATCCGAGGTATCACACTGGGTCTGGACACTTCTAAGCTCTCAATTACCGGCAGGGACAGCTGGCTTTACATCGATGCTGGAAGTGATATCGGACGTCATCAACGAAGCCATATAAAGCCTACCCGGTGCAATGACATCAGTTTCCATCCATTTTCTTCAAGCCTTCGAGTCGAGTAGCTGGAGTAGCATCAAAATAAAGTGGTGCACTATCAAGTTTAAAGTTGAACCTTAATAGCATTCCCTATAACACATCCATCAAATGGTAAGGCTGGCAGGAATGGTGAGGAACCTGCAGGTAACTACAGTATCCACCAGAAATATCATTACCGCATGTAAGTAGCTTCTTTTGCCTGCAGACTCCTTGCCTTTAGAATACATTCTAAGGCAGAACCCTTCCCTCCAGGAGACGCTGATCGACGGTTGGATGAGAAAGCCCTGCAAAACTGATCTGGCAAAGTCGTCCTCCCTATGCACTTCAGAATCCAGTTAGTAACACTTAGTCAAAGAGCTTAAGAATGCCCATGCAACCTACTTGCAAATCTCAGCAATGGCAAACCTTTGGCAAGGGTAAAAGTTGAAAATCTGAGCGTGGTGGAATGAGCCCTGATTCTTTCTGGGGTTCTTTCTTGTCCAAAGCATAGCAGGTCTTGATGCAGAGGATGATCCATCTGGACTGCATTTGCTTCTAGGCCTCCTTATCATTTGTGGAACCGCAGTACCCAACAAAGAGCCGATCAACCAGTCATACGTCTGGTACGGTCCAGACAGAAACTGACCACCACTGAGAATCCAAACGATTAAGCCACTCTTCCACCTTCCTGGGGTGGAATGAGGGGAAATAGAAGGTCAGCAAGGTGATGGGCTAACCCAAGTGAAAGGGAGTCACCGTTGAAGGAGGAAAGCAGCCCTGAATCAGAAAATTAATGTGCCAGGGACGAATAAAGTAAATTGCAGAGGGGAACTCAAGGGCAGTAATTTACTCACCCATCTCACCACAAAAAAAGTGTTTTAAAGGAAAACATCCGCAACTGTGAAGAGGCTCAAACAGAAACTCCATAAAAAATTCCGAAACAAGATTAAGGTCCCACTGGGACAGAACAGAGGGAGTTGGACACAAATTAGTCAACCTCTCCATAAAGTGCACCACAATAGGGTGTTTGAACAGGGAAGGCTGGGCAGGAAGATCGAGGAATGTCGACAACACAGCCAAATATCCCTTTACAGTACAGACTGCCACTTCTCTGGAGTAGGGGGTGAAAACTGTAGGATTTGCCACCAACAAGACTGGAGAGACTATGCTGTTGTCTGCACACCATGAAGGAAAGCTGTTCCATCTGCTCCAATAGACAGATTTTGTGAGGGGCGATGAGCTGATGGAAATACATCGACCACCGGCAATGGCAGCTGAAAAGAACTTCAATGTTCCCACTCAAGGGCCAGGCACTGGCCAGGGGTGGCCTGGGAAATATGGGATTTAGGACTATCCCACCGACTTGGAAAGAAGATGCAGTCTGAATGGCAGCTTGAGAAGGGGGCATAGGGAGAAGCAGCAAAGGTATGCCTACCATCCCTTCTTGAGCCAATCTGAGCAACGAGAATGACTGGGTCCAGTCTTGATGAATCTTCCTCACAACCGGATAATTGAACAGTGTGGTCAAGACCACAGCCTCAACGCCTCTCGGCAAAGGTACATCCCTTACTATTGCAGCCATGGTCTGAGGGGGAATAAAGATCATCCCAAGGTGCAGGTGCGCCACATCCGCTACAGCACTACTATGAAGCCCGACAGTTCTACTGTACTGAAACCACTGCCCCTGGAAGCACCACTGCAGAGCCCTCATAGGCCAATGTCCAATATGCCAGGAGAATGCAGGAAGCCAGCAGACCGATCAGGTGTAATATTTACAGGACTGACACTCACACACCCTCTAGAAAGTTTAGGACCATTTTCCCATAGTTGAACAATTCCCTGAAAAGGAGGAGGAAAACGGAGGAAAAGGCTAGTGTCCAAAACTAACACTATGAACTGGTGGCACTGGGAGGGCTGCAGGTTAGATTTGGGGCTGCTAAATGATAAGCAGAGGTTTAACAGTAGCAAGACTGTCGACTGCAGATGGTGCATCACCACCTCCAGTGATCCGACTTTGATCAGCCAGAATTAGGATCACAGGAGCCTCTATATTCAGCAACTTATGTACTCTTATGTTCCAGTTCACCTTTGTCCAAATAAATGGAAATATTAGAACAACCATAGCCAAACTTTGGAGAGGAAGTGCACTACAACAAGAGGCTTGTTTAAAACTGTGTCCGAGAAGGACATGCTCGGAAATTGAAATCTATGACATGGTGTCTGCAAAGATGTACATTATCTCATTATTCGTATTAAGATTCAGCAGAGTCACAGGTATTTGCTTTGCTGCACAATTGCAAACATTGTCTAAAGCAAAAAATGAGAACCACAACACTCCGGCATAGAAGGCAATTCATCATGCACCATTAGTATGAATTAGTTAGGATGACCAAGCAGTCGGAGGATAAAAAGCCTTTTGCTATTAAGATTTGAAGCCAGTGGTCTCACAATTCAAGGTTGCAATCGGTCTTTTCACCATTCATACATTTTATCAAACTTGCGATAAAAAATAAAAACAAGTTCTGAGACATTGTACAGGGCTTATCAGATGATAAGTACTGGTGCACACGTTTCCTACTAGCTGACATAACCCCATTAAGCCACACAACCTTGCATGATACCAATTTAAGCCAGTTCTGAGGTCATTCAGCCTATGATGCAACCCCACCTGGTTCTTTTGTATCTATCATCTAGAGATGTTCCCTTTAATTCTTCTACAGTGCTTCTTGCAGCCACCTGCATGTTGCACAATAACCATCATCATGCTAATAATCACTATAACAGTAATAATAATCTTAAAATTCATAATAAGCATAGTAATCATAACAATAGAAGTTTGGTCTATTCTGGTGCTTACACAACTATTTTTCTTATCATAATCTCATCTGGGCTAGAGTACCATTCAGAGAACTGAAGTTTAGACTAAAAGAAAACTTAAAGGACTCTTAGGAACATTTTTTTTATTTAAGGATTAGTATATGTGGGATGAAGACAGTGGTGTGTGAGCACCAGTATAAATCATGAACTGAACATAGATTTCAGACTTAAAGACCACTCGTGTAGCTAGTCTCCCCCTCCATGTTTAGCACCCACATCAGCAATATGTCATGTACTTAATCGTCAAATATTATTTACACTTGATTTAGGTGGCTACACAAATTGAGAATAATAATTTGTTTTATACAGTGCTTCATAATGAGATTCTGCGTCTTAGCAACCTAAATAACATGTGTTACCATTACTCTATTTAATTAAATTTAAGTTACTGACCTTTGAACAATAGAAGATTGACAAGCTTGGTAGAGTTCAAAGTTATGACCTGCAGATCCTCGCAAATTTGAGAGGTGAATGCTCAACTCACTAAGCAGTTATCTGGCTAAATACCTCATGCAAACAATGATGGAAAAAAGCCAAATGCCTCATGAACCGACATCTCATGATCCACCACGGCATAACAGATCATCAAAATCCACAAAGGAGGTGCCTACGAGCATAAACATGGCCATCAAAATGTTGATGGCCATGTTGAGATTTCTGAATTACTCTAGGAGTCAGTGACTGCTCAATAAGACCTGCATGTTTTCCTGGACCACGGGATGAGTCAGGTGTGCAGATTTAGCTCTTGCAATGGACCATAGTGGGATTTTTCCAGATTGCTGAAAAGAATCTGTTTTGAGACAGCTTAAAACGCCACAAGTTAGGATATGTGTAGCGAAAATTATGCAAGTCTGTGAAAAAAAAAAATAGTGTGGGACCACAGGGACATTGCGAACGAAAAGAAAAGGAGCAGATGTTGTTTGCGCCACTTCCGAATTTTGTGGATTTCTTTTTCTTTTTTTTTTTAAGAGCAAAATGCATCCTGGTGACCGAAATGTCACATTTTGCGATAAAATATAGCCCAAAAGTACAGTCGCATTAAATATAATCAAGCAAAAGAAATGACTCTCACTCTTAGCGCCTATATCATTATGTTGGCCAGTCATTTCTTCATGATATGTATGGATGGAGGTCATTAGATTTTTCTTTTAGCGTTAAGCCCAATGCTGCATAGCATTGGCAAAAAGCATTAGCAGAGCTAATAGGACAAAAAAGGCAAAACTCACTGGCTTTAAATTACTGGACTCTCTACAACTGTTAATCACATTGGGTATGTACAGTTCTAAGGGACAACGCAAACAAAATAGGTGGGGTCGGTGCACGGCTGATAAATATCACATTGCAGATAACGTGGGTCGGTGCCCTTCCATTGTGCAAAAAAAGACTAATTTGTGTGGTCCCAAGAAGACAGAATACGCACCATAGAACTGTAACAATGGAGACTACTTTATTTTATGTTCTTGGCTAGTTAAGAAGAGAGTAAATATGTGGCAATCAAAGATCCCAAGATTTCCTTGAACAGTACAAAGGCCATGGGTTTAACCCTGATTGCATATATGAAACAGCACTACAAGATGACAAGGTTGTTAGTATGGACTAATTTCTGAGTGGGATGAAGGAAGAATCAGGGGGCAACAGGGTGTGTGTGGTTTTATAACTAGTGACAACCTAGTATAATTCACTCAATTCTATCTCTCCACAGTCAGTTATTTTCACTTCAAGGACCCAATGTGGATAATGGTGTTAAAGCAGGTCTTTACGTTTATTTGAATTCATGCTTCAGCGTCAAAATCGAGCTAAAGGCCACATCAATTCTCTGAAGCAAATTTGCAGTCTTTGATTTTGAGACATACACCAAAAAAAAAAAACAGAAAGAATGGTTGTGAATTCTATGCCTCTTCGAAGACATATCTTCTATGTTCATCTTATTTTGTGAGGTCATCCCCTGCTTGGACCTGCACCTTTTCAGTTTTCCTCTGAGGAGGCAAGTCTTTGAGCATCTTTTGACATTTTTAAATAAAATTAATAGTCCTTCCCGGAATGGGAACCCGATAGGCATACCACAGTGAAGTCATGTTTTACTAAAATAATTATTACTTTGAGAAAATTCAAAAGCATTAAGAACATTGCATGGCACAAAAGGGAAAGAAATGAAATCTGGGAGAAACACCTCTTAAAAAAACATGTTAACAAAAACCCTAGCGTGTTCAGAGATCCTACTCACACGAGCCAGAAAAAAAATAACTGGGGCAATTGCCAGAACAAGTTATGACAGAAGATGAAATATCACAATTGTCAGATTTTCCCGTTTTTTTTAAAGCCTATTCTATAAATAATTGACGTTTTAAGGATCCTCACAAGCAGTTTGAAAATGTGCTATTAATGACATCAATTAAGATTCTATAATGCTGAATTCCACCATGAGGTTCTATAAATTTGCAACTACCTCTTAAGCATTACAACTACAGCTTTCACTGACCATTTGAGCATGTCATGAACAGAATCACAAATTTTAACCCTTAAATATCCCTTCATCATCTGAGAATGTGTAGTAAAGACTAATGTAAGAAAGGGAATGTACTTCAAACTGTTGTCACAGTCAGACAGATACCCAGTCACTGCACATCTGAAACAGGTGGGGACAGAGAAAGGACAAAGGATGAGAAGACATGGTGTTAGGCATTTGGGTGCTGGACCTTGAAGGTTTGAGAAATCTACTTTTCTAAGTATTCGTTCATAATACTGGATTTCATGAACGTACTGAATGTAGCCAATGAGGACTCAATCTTCAATAATACTAGTGCAGATAAAGGCAAGGCTGCATACAAATCTGTGACCAGAGCAAAACGTGTGCTGGTGCTGCAGGAGTCGGAGTCAAGAAGGTGGGCTCTGCCAGACGGAGAATTGGGGACTGGCTTGTGTAGGCATCTGAGAGAATAGGGAATACTCACATCATGTACTAACGTGCGCCCAATATGATGGACTAATTCAGTATGAGCCTTTCCCTTTCTGGGTGGGCAACCCACGACATAGACCACATGGTTACTATTCACTGTACAAGAAAAAGCTTACACTGCTGTAACAGGCAGATATCAAAAATGCCCATTCATGATTACAGCAATTCCTACAGAACCTATCTATAAAAGAATCACACAAATGCATCTGCATTGAGTGGTGTGGGCCCAGGCACACTGAGCATAACACAGGACAGTTGTTTCTGAGAAATGAGAACTGTTGGAACCAGCATTCTTGAACGTGGTGCCTGTGGTTTATAATTAAGGTCAAGACAGATTAAAGGAAATCAACAAGTTCCTAACCACAAAAGGTGTTGGAGTATAATAGGCAAATGAGGTAGTTTGGTGAACACAGTGCTTAAGTCCTCTTCAGACTTCTCAGCAGAAGAGAGAAGTATACCTTGTGTTATTCAAATTGATGTTGCCTCCCCTCTGAAAAGATAACTTGAGCATGAAATAGAGGGGAGAGACACAAGAAAGCTGTGTTTTTGAAAAGTGTGACACAGGTGTAGTTGAAGATCATATTAAAAAGAAAAGTTATGTTTTCACAGGTACGAACAAGAAAGTTGCTATGAAGAATGTCTTCCCAGGGTTCGTCCCTCAGCCTGACCTTCTTCAATGTCTACATGGCCCCGCTCGCTAACATCGCCCGATCCCACAACCTCAACATCATCTCATACGCTGACGACACCCAGCTGATCCTCTCCCTCACCAAGGATTTCGCCAAGTCCTAGCTCCACGAAGAAATGAAGGACATCGTCGAATGGATGAAGAGCAGCTGCCTCAAACTCAATTCCGATAGGGTTGAAGTCCTCATCTTCGGCTCCACCTCCCCCGCATGGGATAACTCCTGGTGGCTTGCCACTTTCGGAGCCGCTCAGACTCCCACCGACCACACACACAACATAGGATTCATCTTGGACTCCTCATTATCCATGACCCAGCAAGTCAACGCCATCTCCTCCTCCTGCTTCCACACCCTCCGCATGATCCGAAGGATCTACAAATGGATACTGACTGAAACCAGAAGAACAGTCACCCAAGCCCTGGTAAGCAGCAAACTGGACTACGCTACAGCAATGTTCTCTACACAGGAACCACGGCCAAACTCCAGAAAAGGCGGCAAAGCATCCAGAACGCCTCATCCTGGACATCCCCCGCCACTGCCACATCACAGACCACCTGAGAAACCTGCACTGGCTCCCAGTCAACAAGAGAATCACATTCAAACTCCTCACCTACGCTCAGAAAGCACTGCACAAAACCTGATCAGAATACCTCAACAGACAGCTCTCCTTCTACACCCCGACCCGACATGTCAGCTGACTTCACAACCGTCCCACGCATCCGGTAGATCATTCTCGCACCTCGCCGCCAAAACCTGGAACACTCTTCCCACCCACCTGCGCCAGACCAAAGACCTCCTTACCGTCAAGAAACTTCTCAAGACCTGGCTGTTCGAGCAGTAGCAGCACCCCCCCCTCCTCCTTCAGCACCTTGAGACCCTCACGGGTGAGTAGCGAGCTTTACAAATTCCTGATTGATTGATTCCTTGTCATTAGGTGTTAGTGGTTTACTTCTTAACTGTTATAGCGCATGACACCACCATTTTTCAAAAATGTTTAAACAGCCCATGTGCACCTCGCTTGCAGTATGTTTCATTTTAGAGTATTACTGTCCAAAAACTACAAAAAAAAATATGTTGTGGTACTTGTTAATTCAAATGCCACTTGCGGTTTACTAAATTATTAGCTTTTAATTTGAGTGTAAGCAGGTCTAGTCCCACAGAAACATTTCAACTTCAGACTTTGCTGAGGGATTGTCAGCAAAGGGGATAAACTACCATTGCATTCTATAGCTCGCATGATTCTGAAGAGCTCACAACTCAATATCCATTTCAGCAATTTATGCTAGGGCTCCCTTGCAGGGTATAAATCTAGACATTCATCTGGGCAACAAATTAAAATAAAAAAAAACCTCCAGCTTTCCTGACATGCATCTACATCCTGACATGCATCTACATGTGGACAGAGGACAGTCATCTCAGTCTGAATGGCACCAAGAAGGAAATTCTCTGAGTTTGGGAACACCACTGATCGAGCCATCCCATCCCCAATTCAAGCAGCTAGGGATCTTGGAATATGTCTCCCTGGCATCTATCATTCAACCAGAAAAGTTGTCAAGAACACCAATTTCTATCTAAGAAGACTGACTCCTTTTCTGAAAGTAACTCATCACATTTAACTAACCAAGGCACTGGTGCAAAAAAGATTTAAATCATGCAATACTATCAATGGTGGAGCACCTAACAAAGGTACCATAACACCAGATTGCAGCAATAAGATTTCAAGTAACTTGAAAGGATCTGATAACATCACATCAGCTCTCAAAGAACTACCTTCTTCTAATTTAATACAGTGGTTCTTATAATTTTGGCTTCTGGGGAATCTTCCTCAGCTGAAATATTGGCGCATATAGCAGCTTCAGTGCTGCATGATTCCGAGTAAGGGGGTTTATCCCCACAAGGATCAGCAAGTCCTTTCTCCAAGCCCTCTCAATCTCAAATTGATCTGCAGGATCAAACTTCCTCTTCTAAGTCCAAGTCAGACGACTCACATACAGACTCCACCCCGCTCAAAAAGAAACGCAAATCTCGTCATGTTACCCCTGACGTAATGGACCCGAGTGGTTGGAATCTCCTCTTCTTCCCTTTGGATATAATTCATCCATGCTCCACAGAGTGGGTCCCTAGTGCTGAAGTGGCCCTTTATGTGCAGGACAGGCTGCGCAAAAGTTTTGAAAAAGAAGTGCGCAACACTCTCTGGTCGGAATGTCCTCGACCTTCATTGGTGGCAAAGTAGCGGATACCCCAGAGTTGGATCCCAGCATGGCGACGTTCCTAAAGAAATTCAGCAAAGACCCCAAAAAGAGACTTGACCGATAAGTTATTAGATTTGTCAGGGCCCTTCACAAAAATCTTGTATTTGGCTATCCAATCCAAGAAACAAGTTCCCCACTGCATCCTGAAGTCGTGCAGGAATGGGCGCAGCACGCTATCTTTCTTCTGGGCAATGCGAACTGCGCCATGTCAACTGAACAAAAGTGCTTTTTCTAATCTGCTTGGACCCCAAACTGGTAGACTTGGCAAGTAACGAAGCTGGATCCTCAGCTAATAGCATGCTTTTCGGCAACAAAATCGTCAAGGATTTGGGCAAATATGCTGCGATGTTCACGGCACTGGACAAAGCCAAAACTAATCTTAAAAATGTTTTTAATTATGCTCTTTTTTGCCCAGGCGCTTCAGGGGCCGAGCTCCAAGCCGAAGATTCCAGGCTTCAAGAAATGCCACCCAAAGGGGCAGAGAAGGTGCATATGACTCTGCGACCTTCTACCTCAGTCGTTACCGAGGATGTGGCCGCTCCTCCAGCGGGTACCGTTGAGGGGGTTTCTCTCAAGACAACAACCCCTCAGGTAAGGACCATTCCCTTTTAAGTAGTTTTGGGGGGGCGGGACAGAATTCAGAAGTTCCTCCTTGCTTGGCAGAATATCACACAAGATCCGTGGGTGTTACAAACTGTCCAAGGGTTCCAATTAGAGTTCTAGGCTTCTCCAATTCAGAGGGTTCCCCCTCCTCCTCTTTGATTTTTCCCCTCGAAGATCACACATTTAATCGAGGAGGAGATTATTGAGCTCATTCAGAAAGGGGCGGTGGTAGAGAAATGGGCCTCATTCTCACGGGTTCATAAGCACGATTTTCTTAGCACAAAAGAAAGGAGGCGGTTCTCGTCTGGTGTTGAACCTCAAACACTTCAATTTATGGGTTGTGTACCCCGTTTCAAAATGGAGGGCATATATCTTCTCCGAGATTTGGGGAGTTGACCTACCACATACATTGTCTGAAACTCTTAGCAGGGGCGTTTGCAATCAGAGCGCTTTCCCTTCACCAAGTCCAATGTTGCATCCTCCTCCAGATGGACAATGTGTCCGTGGTCAGGTATATCAAGCACCTAGGAGGGACCAGATCTCGCCTTTTAGCACAGATCGCGAAGGAATTTTGGCATTATTGTCTGCAATACCAAATATCGGTGAGAGCAGAATACATTCCGGGTCAACAGCGGATTGAAACTCGCGCTTCCTGTGGGATGGCAGCGATTGGAAGCTCAAACCGCAGATTTTCCATGCTCTTCAACTGTGGTGGGGAACTTGTCGAATAGACTTATTTGCTTACTGGTTGAACAACCAGGTTCCGTGTTATTTCAGCTGGAGGCCGGATCCTCAGTCGATGGGGACGGATGCGTTCCTTCAGACTTGGCTAGGGGATCTGCTTTATGCATTTCCCCCCTGCGTCATGATTCCGCATGGCCTGGCCCAAGTACTTCGACAGCAACCGGACGTTATCTTGGTGACTCCGTATTAGAGAGCACGGCCTTGGTTCCCATCTGCGATGGACCTCTCGTGCACTTTCCAGTGATGCTGCAAGTGTGCGAGGATCTTCTCACGGATCCGTTGGGCAACTTGCACACACTGATTCTACAGGGACTGTTGTCCCTGATGGCTTGGAGACTTTCAGGAGACTATGGCAAGTGCCGGGAGTTTCGGAATCTGCACTGTTTTTCTCATCCCAGTCTTGGGCCCACTTCACTCATAAAATATATGAGCAAGCCTGGAGGAAGTGGTTATGTTGGTGCGGTGAAAGGAGTCTGGATCCCGTGGAGTCAGAGATTCATGTCATAGCCAATTTCCTGTCTGATTTAGCTTCCCAAGGTTTGGCTTACAGGACAATTAATAATTGTTGTTCAGCTCTTTCGGCTGGTCATCCCCATATTCAGGGTAGACCGGTGGGGGGACATCCTTTAATTTTTAAGATTCTTAGGGGCATTCGTATGGTAAATCCCCCTCAACCGAAATATTAATCTTTGTGGGATGTTAACATTGTTCTTTGATTTCTTAGAGGTTGGCCTTCTAATGAGGACCTGTCCCGTAAACAATTGTCATCAAAACAATGTTACTATTCTTACTCTCCTGTAGACGAGTTTCAGATCTCATGGCTTTGGATTCATCAAGTAGAGTATTTACTCCGGAAGGAGTATCTTTTTCCATTACCAGTCGTACTAAGACTTCACAATGGTGTATTTCATATCAGGCTTTTCCACATAATAAAAAGCTATGTGTTGTTCAATGTATAATGGCTTATGAGGACTCTACTTATGAATTCAGACAGGATGTTTCTGGTAAATTATTAATTTCTTTGCAAAAGCCTTTTCGTCCAGTCACTGCAACAACTTTGGCTCATTGGGTCAAATGGTTATTGGCAGAAGCAGGTATATATGTAAACATCTTTGGAGCTCATTCTGTAAGAGGTGCTTTGGCTTCTAAAGCGTTTTCAACAGGAGCTAGATTGGAGGATATTATGGCAGCAGCAGACTGGTCAAATGATTCTACTTTCAAAGTATTTTATCACAAACCCATTGTTGATGTAGTATGTGAAGTGAAGAATAGACTTTAAACTAGCATAATCCGAAGCCTCCGGTCCCGACATAGAATTTAACATTTTCTAACTATTGCGTCAAGAATTTTAGATTCTATTAAGGGCACAGAGGCGAGGATTATCCCACCCTTCATAAATTTATGCTATGCATGCTTTGTATGACATACTTATTGTTGATCAGATAAATGTTAATCATTGATTAAAATACCCAACCCTATACATATATGTGTAGATATTAGTTTTTGGTTGTCTCATTCTGCAGGACCGTGAAATAATGCTTACTAAATTTGCTCTGGTTGATATGTTCGATCAAAATTTAACTTTATCTGTCTACGGCTGAGGAAGTGGTTTTTTCGAACTGACGGCACACGTTCCAGGAGTACGATGGACAAAACGGTGTTCTGCAAGTTCTATAGTGATTCCAGGGGTGTGGCATTTATTAAAATATCTACTTGTCCAGGGGACAGGTTGCTTCTCAAATCTACTTGTCCTGTAAAAAGATCTACTTGTCCCTTTGGTGCCATGTAGTGTGGCGACAAATTATGGCAGCAATCTCATTATGTAAGAGCTCTGATAATAGCCTCTCTGATTATGCCAGGGCTACTACCTTAGTAGGGCTTGAATACTTGCAGTTTCAATCCCTACTGTAGCCATTTCCTTATTTTCCACCTTTCTCCAGATCTGCATACTGGGGCTGGAGGAAGCAGTAAGCAATAGTTCCAGGGCTGAAATGCCTTTGAGTCTGCAAACCTACTAACCTGCATGTTTTAAAGATTTTCCCCAGCTTCTCTCGAATATTTTCCCATAATAAGAAAGGTTGGACATTTACTCCTGACAATGGCAGAATTAGGACTTCTTCCAGGGTTGGGAAGAAAGTGGCTGGAGGGAAAATGAACTTGCAAATGCTCAATAGATTTTCAAATGAGCAAATCTACACATCGTATTTACCCATGCTAAAATACAGTTCACAAATATTTTATAGGGGTACGACATATACCATGGGTGCACTTTTGTGACTTTCTTTAAGAATTTGGGGCCACATGTCAGTAGGTTCAGATTTGCGACCCGCAAATTACGAGTCAGACTCGCAATTTGCGAGTCGCAAATCCGAATGTAGGATGGCACCATCGGTGATTCGCAAGGGCTTCGCAAATGCCCACCTCATGAATAATCATGAGGTGGGTCGCAATTTGCGACCCCCTTGCGAATGGCGGCCCTCACAGGGATGGTGGCCTGCTGGAGACAGCAGACCACCATGTCTGTGACTGCTTTTTAATAAAGCTGTTTTTTTTTTTTTTTTTGTAATGCAGTCCGTTTTCCTTAAAGGAAAACGAGATGCATTACAAAAACGAAAAATTAAACGTTTTCGTTTCATTTTTTCAGAGCAGGCAGTGTTCCGCAGGACCACTGCCTGCTCTGAAAAAATGTTTACAGTGACATTCACAAAGGGGAAGGGGTTAGCAAAAGTGTTAGCACCCATTTGAAATGGGTGAAAACTGCGATTGGTTTGCGCCCGCGTTCGCGGTCACAAAACAATCCTACATTGCACTGCGAGTCGCAATTAGGAAGGGAACACCCCTTCCTAATTGCGAGTCGCAAACCCGTTTTGCGATTCGGTAACCAGGTTACCGAATGGCAAAACTGGGTTTGTGCATCGCAATGTGCTTTTTGCACGCCGCAAACAGCTAAAGTCGCTGTTTGCGACATGCAAAAAGCTACCTACATGTGGGTCTTGGTCCCTAATTAGGTCTGGTGTTAACAAAACATTTTGTTTTTATTAAACTTCTATTTCTCTCTCTTTCGGCTGGCTTTACTGTGAGCGATCGCATTCTGCTCTTCCACAAGGAGCATATTGGCACACAAAGTAGTTTTGTTCAGTGTCAGGAACTACAGTGGCAATCATTGACGTAACGAAATTGGAGGGTGCCCCTTTGCAAAGAACATGGAGGAGCCCCCTCTCCAGACTCACTCAGGCCAGGTGCTGTGCTGAAGGGGCCCCCAGGAGGGCGGCTGCGGGGCCTTTGTTATGCCACTGGTGGCAACGTGTGCTTTTAGAGTTCAAAAACGTTTTTTTTTTTTTGCCAGTGTTTGTTAGTGTTGAGGGCCTGATAGCTCCCACAACAATAAAGTGTTACAAAAGCCATGTCAAAACAAGACACGCATTGATGAAACTAAAAGACTTATAAAAATATGTCCGATCAGTTGGCTTTGTCAGTGTTTGTTTATTTTCATGCTTGCCATAATCGTGTTGAAAATGGTTACACTGATTTTCCATTAGAAATATTTTTGGGAAATACTAGCATGCACCAACACATTTTACTAAATGACACTTCATTTGCATCTAATCAGAGAGCATTCTGGGAGCATTATACTTAGCCTCATAGCCTAAACTTTTCAAACGTGTATACACGTTTTTTTTTTTTGTACTGGAACCAACATTAGTAGTGAAGTGTGACCTTAAAACATTTAATTACAGCACTCGCCCTAATAATGAAGGATTTCAAATAATGAACCATAAATACAAGTTCGAACAGCATTATCTTTTGGAAACACATTACCTCAACTGCAGAGAGTTCCACTCTCTGTAAACAGGCAGCCAAAGGGTTTGTGCTGCAGAGGGTTGGGCCTACTTGTCCCAAGGACAAAGTAAACATAAAAACTTGTTGCCCTTGACCCCAAACAAGATGTCCCGGGCGTCGGGCAATAGGAATTCCACATCCCTGGATTCTTAAAATTGTTGTTTATGGCAAAGAAAGTGGACAGACGCTAGTGTTAAGACTATATCGAAAGAGAAGGGCCATGATTGGATGGCTTAGAGTTCACGGGATATGTAGTTTAAAGTTTTTTACTGTTTTCACTAGCTGCTGTGGTGTCAGTAAAAGAAAAATAAAGCATAATCCTCGCCTCCGTGTCCTTATTAGAATCTAAAATTCTTGACGCAATAGCAAGAAAGGTTTTAATCCACCTCTGCCAAGTATCTGCTGCAGGAAGTGGGCTGATGTTTACTGACTCATTCCACTGTAACTGTGCTACAAAGTGGTTTCCGTCACAAGCCAGCACTTAACATAACAAAAATGATACACAGTATTAATTTACAGATGACGGCAGGAAACAGGAAACACAGTTCACCCTCGCCAAAAGTCACTACAAGTTAACTATAAGAGAAAACATTTATTCTGCAACTGACACCCCCGTCGCCCAGAGTGCTTCAGATAAATAAACGAATTTAACACTTTCAACACTCCACTTGGACAGCACATTTTATATATAGACATGCTCGTGGTTTATACATTTGAGTATAAAATCTAACTGAGAAAACTCACACAGGAAGCAAGAAAACAAAACAAAATGCTTGCTCAAGTCATGCATCATGGAGAGGCAGCAAAGTCCTTGTTCACAATATGAAGTACCACTAAATATGGAGTACCTTTTGCATCCTAGGGCACTTTCATACCACTGCGTGGTTGTATGCAATTTAAAAGAATCACATTCATTAAATTCCAATTTTGAGAAGACTTTACCTAATCGAAATTTTCAAGAAAAAAAATGTTATTTACCTTTTTGACGCAATCAACTCTTAGACTGTCTTTATGAGGCATAAAGACCATTCATCATGAAAATTGATTCTATTTTTTTTTTTTTTTTTTTTATTGAAACAAGTGTATAGATCCACTTTCTAATCACCAAATTCCCTTCCCATGTCCTATCATTGGGTGACATTTCATTTTTTTTACTAGAGTACTGTTTTGAGGGATAATGTCCCTCCCCCGCCCCACGCACTCATTCTTCCTCCTCCCTACCTTGATCCTCTTTCTTTGGGAGTGGGAATACACCTTCCTTAACCTATTTACAAATTAATTTATATTCCTTCCCTCACCCATGCGTCTCCTTTTATCCACTTTGTGTGTTGAGGCACCATATTTCCTTCTCTTCCCACATATTTTTATTAGATTTTATACTTTATTACAGTAAAGCCACTAAGAACAAGATGCAAACAATGTAATCAGCAGGAAGGGAAGCATATAGGTCAATACACCTTGCGATTAGTTCATCTAGTATGTGAGCTGCTGTCTCAGTGTGGTCCACAATCACTTAAGACCGCATAGTCTTATTGTGCATGTGAGAGTGCCCCTGGGTCCTGATCAGACACTTACAGAAGATGTAATCAGTATCCTAAGGCAAGGACCTTTTAGTGGAGAAGTCGGGAGCATCTGGATGCAGTATAGGTTATTTGGGGGGGGGGGGGGGGGGGGAGGAGAACAATAGCAGATATCAGTTGTGCAGGGGGCTGGAGAGCTCTCGGATCTCCGCTTCTGGTAATCAGTATTAGCTATTGTGGGGATAGCAGCTATAAGAACTATTTGAGAGGGGGAGGAAAGGTGAACTCAGGACCTGGGAGGGGAAGAGGGGGTGGTGTTGTGGGCAAACAACAGTTAATGTGAAGCCGCTGGGCTAGTTGAAGCACCTGGTGACTGCGTGAACTGAGGAAGGAGTAGTTTGGAGGATATCTCGCTTGGGGGGGGGGGGGTAGGTTCTATGAGACACGACAGGCTGGCGGTGAGTCGCCCTTATGATTGTACCAACTGTGTGAGGGTAGTGCAAAAAGGAGTGTCCTGTGTTCAGGTAGCAGGAGGTACCATGTGTGCAGTTGAGAGGGTGATGGTGGCGTTCTTAAGCATTTGTGCATGGGATGGGCTCCCAGCAGGGTGGGAGGAGGGGACCTCTCCTTCTTGAGGTTCAGGGCAGTATTATCACTTAATGGGAGGGGGTTCCATGAGGGGAATCACCTGCTGTTAGTGCCTTGTATTGTGTTAACAGTACATCCTAAACCGCCGTGATGGGGCGATGCAGAATATGGCAAGCTTCTCCCCAGTGGACGTTTGGCCAATAAGAGGGCCCAGGCTGGCAAATCGGCCATGTAATTTGTGCTGCTTCAGTTGTGGGAATAATCCCAATTAAGTTACTTCCCATGATTTCAGCGTGTTAAGTTCTGTGACCATTGCCAGGGTTGTATGTACCTTGTCCCAGAAATGTGTCAATGCTGGGCAAGACTAGAGCAGTTCGAGGTCTGCCATGGGATTAGAGCATCTCGGGCAGGTGAGATGTGTTGTGGGAAATATTTTGTTGAGGCAGGCAGGGGTTAGGTAGGCCTGATGAAGAAGCATGTATTGGATATTTTTTAAACAACCATTGCAGTAGACTGTTTTGGGGGATTCCAGAGCCCTATCCCATTCCGAATCGTGGAACTGGAAGAAGCTCCAGATGTCTTCTTCCCAACATTGCCTAAGGTGGGTCCGCGGTGTGTCATCGTGCGCTCTAATGGCTTTGTAAAGCCAAGTAATAAGGTGGCATCCATGTTCCACGAGATGTAATGTATGTAAAACCTTGTGTCTGGGTGGTTCTTCTGCAAGGAGCCCCCATAGAGAGTGCATCGTGGCCAGTAGTTGCTGTACTTAAGGAATTGTCCTGGGGGGGATGGCATAATCTTGTTGAAGCTGCTTCAACACCAGGAGCTGTCCATCTTGAAAGAGATCCCCCACTGTCTCAAACCTGTGTGTCTGCCATTCAATTGGCTGATTTGTTGTAAAAGGGCCTTGCATGCTACGGAGTCCAGGTAGAGGATATACCAGATTTCCTTCCTTTAACCTTTCCTTTAGCCTGCATCATCTACCTTTGGCTCGTGAGCACCCACATCTTTCGGCTTTAATATTAAAACTATGTTCTCCAACTGGTAACCACCATGAAAAGCCAAAAGTTTTTATTTTTAAAAACTATTTTTTTAGTGGAAACTCTTTCTGTTCTTGAGGGTTTGGGTTAATGATTGTTGACCAAACTGTTTTCCCCTTAATGTATTTTTCCACTGAGCAGGTTTTTGAATATCTGGATGACATGGCTATTACTTTGTTTTTCTATAAACTTATAAAATGCCCTGCATAGAGGTCATGAGTGGTACCACTACGGTAGCTCATCAATATTTATTCTTAAGGTTCCGATTCTAAGAACATCAATCTGAGAGAGTTGTGCAACACATGGAGAATCTCAGAAATAAATATAATAATGTGCATACATGCTTACTTCAACATGCATGGCACAGCATTTCTTATTACTCTAATTTTCAACTTGCTTTCAACATTAGCAGACTCAAAGATGAACCACTGGCTATAGCTATTTTCAGTAAAGAGGAAGGTGGGTGAGTAGGTGGCCTTACAACCATGGCCTATGGAGTATAATGTCATACTGCCCTCATACACATTGAAATATATGATGACGTTCAGTCAAAATAGCAATACAGGGGTGCCCCTACCTTACGATGTAAGGTTTATATGGATACATTGTCGGTTTAAATACCAACTACAGTCAAAACAGGCCCCTACTTAAAACTGTGTAATTTCTTAATCATAACAGGAAATGAGTAATTCTGCATAACATCTTAAATTACTGAAGCAAATCAAATCACACTCAAGTAACCCACTACACTGGAAGTTTTTGTCTTGTGGCATGCTTGTTAAATTACTACACTACAATGTTTGAACACTACACCTTCTTACAGACAGAGCATTACTAGAACCATACAAATAATTCTGAGCCCTGAATAAGATCAATGTTTAACTATCTAATGTGCTAAGAAGACCAGATACCACCCCAGCAGACATGAACTTAGCACCAGAAGTAAATAAATCAATTCTTTAAACACAGAGACATAGGCTAATCAGACCTTACATCCTGCATCTTTAGAAGACTATGCAGATTCCCCAAGGGCATTTGCTAAAATACTTTAAATGAGACTCTGGTGTTAAAATACCCCAAGAATTATTAATGGGTGTTAAAGAACGATGGCATATATAAAGTTAAGATGTCTTTAATTTGAATTAAGAACAAGCAACACGAAGGGTGAGCTGCCGCCCAGCACGCCAACCATCTCCAACTCTCCCCCTAGTTCCACCATTTCCCTAACCAGCCATCCTATACGGAACATGGGAGCATTCTTGCAGAAAAGCTGAGTATTATGCAGTGATGCTGGTTAGAATTCATTGTGTAATACTCTCAATATCCTAAAGATTAACCTTGGATTCACAATAATAAATCCTAACCTCAATCCTGGTATTGTGGCAAAGAGCAGTCAGGCTTTACTAGAGGAACACTTGTTAAGCATTTAAGAGTACCAACATGGACAATAAGTAATTGGCAGGGTTAAAAAGAAATCTGAGCCCAATTTATAAAAACAAAGCAGATGTTTACATTAGTTTAGACACCAAAACAAAGTAACTCATATGTATAACCAGAGTTATGGAATTTCAAGGGAAAAATAATACAGTTCAAGATGTCAAACTTTTACCATTTCGGTCAATGGGGAAAATCACTAGTGACACTCAGCCATTTGCAAGTAGAGTGCAGAACAACCCACTTGTAGTTAAGGTGATGTGGGTCCCAGGACCAAGCAGCAACAGTCAGACCAATTTTATCTGGCTCATTGGGCGTGGATGCAGATATGTCCTGGCTGTCCTTGGTGCTGAACGGTGGGGCCGCAGGGGCTGAACAATGGTGGTTGTGACACTGGTTCTTGCAGGTCGAGTTCAGGGGAGCCCAGAGGGGGTTAAGCGTGTGTGGGCCCCTGGGCCAAGATTCACCCGGCAGAACAACTCCACCTAGCTCGGGTGTCTCAGTGCAGAGGTGTGCTTGGCTATCCTTGGTACAGAACGGAAGGTGGGGTTGCTGGTTTCACCATTGTGATAGTGTAGGCAAAGAAAGTACCTGTGAAAACTCGACAACTGCACAACTGGTGTCGTCAAAAGCAGCTACTGCAATGTGCCCTCATGCTGCAGCGTTGAGTGAAGGTGGAAGTGCTAAGGTGGTGAAGAAATCACCTCCCCTTCCGGAGGTCCTGGGGAAAACACTAGTCAACTGTAAATTGATCGTGAGCTGGACTGCACTTCCCACAATGCACTGGACCACCTGCCTTTGGGCGATCTCTCAGAGGGCAAGATGGCCCGTGCTTCTTCGGGTCCAGTAGGTGCTTTTTACCTGCCGTGTGCAGGGAACTACTACTACTAGTCCAGCGGAGTCTGGCCTTGCCTTTGGCTCACAAAGGGTTCTTTCCTGCTGGGGAGGAATCAAACATTTGTCCAGGTCAAGTCATAGTCGAGCAGTTCCAGAAAGGTTCACACAGGTTCAATGTATGACGTCTTTTGTGCAGGTTGCTGTTGTCATTGACGTGGGTCTCCTTCTGTCCTTTCTTTCCAAGGTGTTGCAGATCTGAGGGTTCTGGTGCCATGGGTGCCCTTTAAATCCTAGATTTAGGGGCACTGAAGTGTGGGTGCAAATAGTCAATGGGCTACTAGCCCCAGCAGCTAATAAGCCCCTGAGGTGACCACATCTGGTGGGTTGTGGCGCCTTTTCAACCTAGAAGCCTTTATTTTATTTTGCTACTTTGCAAGATGGCAGAAGTTTTCCTTGGCTGTACAGACCAGGTAGCCCACCCTAGAGGTGGGGCTAGCATTCTGGGGGCGTATGCCCTGCCTGCCCAGGTGCAAATGTGCCTGGGACAGAAGGATGGTGTTGTCCTCCAAGGAGGACAGCCTGCTTGCATATCAGAGGCAGTGTGCCCTTTGAATCTCACTACCTTGATGTGCTACTTCAGTAGCTTTCCTGGGAGGGAGGAAAGTGTGATGTCCTTCCCATACAGGCCTTTGTCCTGACTTCTGGGTGTGTTCACACTTCGGCCCACGGGGTCAGAATCCTGTCTTGGCAGCAGCAGCTACGAGCTGGCAGCCACAGCACAGGAACACTAGAGCAACTAGGTGGGCAACCTCGTAAGGTCACCACCTGGATGCATGCCACATCGCCCTCAACACACTATTCATGTCCGGGGGAAGAAGGCATGTTGATTAATACTAAACGTGGCCCATTTTGGCGGTACCATAATGAAGCTGGCAACCTCGGGTTTGCCCGGGTGCCAGCCATGTTATTCTATGAACTGCTTTTCATTTACAGTAGCATTTAATGGAAAAGGCCACCGTAGGGACATATAAGCTTTTACTTACATGTCCATACCTTTACTAGAATGCTCCCTGCCTTCTGGGCTCAGGAGGCCTTCCTTAGGTGTAACTGACATATAGTAAAGATAGTGCTTTGCTCAAACACCATGTGTGTCACATCCAGTCTAGTTCAAGCTGTTTACACTGCTCCTGCAGTCAGCAATGGCAGGCCTGTTAGCAGTTTACTTGGGTCACTCTGAGTGGCATAAACTGTGCTTCAGGCCCTGGTGCACCCTTTAACACCCATACCCTAGGTGCCACTGCTACCATATACAGGGAGTGCAGAATTATTAGGCAAGTTGTATGAACCATGTTCTCAATGAAACCAAAAAACTCATTAATATCAAAGCTGAATATTTTTGGAAGTAGTTTTTAGTTTGTTTTTAGTTTTAGCTATGTTAGGGGGATATCTGTGTGTGCAGGTGACTATTACTGTGCATAATTATTAGGCAACTTAACAAAAAAAAATATATATACCCATTTCAATTATTTATTATTACCAGTGAAACCAATATAACATCTCAACATTCACAAATATACATTTCTGACATTCAAAAACAAAACAAAAACAAATCAGTGACCAATATAGCCACCTTTCTTTGCAAGGACACTCAAAAGCCTGCCATCCATGGATTCTGTCAGTGTTTTGATCTGTTCACCATCAACATTGCGTGCAGCAGCAACCACAGCCTCCCAGACACTGTTCAGAGAGGTGTACTGTTTTCCCTCCTTGTAAATCTCACATTTGATGATGGACCACAGGTTCTCAATGGGGTTCAGATCAGGTGAACAAGGAGGCCATGTCATTAGATTTCCTTCTTTTATACCCTTTCTTGCCAGCCACGCTGTGGAGTACTTGGACGCGTGTGATGGAGCATTGTCCTGCATGAAAATCATGTTTTTCTTGAAGGATGCAGACTTCTTCCTGTACCACTGCTTGAAGAAGGTGTCTTCCAGGAACTGGCAGTAGGACTGGGAGTTGAGCTTGACTCCATCCTCAACCCGAAAAGGCCCCACAAGCTCATCTTTGATGATACCAGCCCAAACCAGTACTCCACCTCCACCTTGCTGGCGTCTGAGTCGGACTGGAGCTCTCTGCCCTTTACCAATCCAGCCACGGGCCCATCCATCTGGCCCATCAAGACTCACTCTCATTTCATCAGTCCATAAAACCTTAGAAAAATCAGTCTTGAGATATTTCTTGGCCCAGTCTTGACGTTTCAGCTTGTGTGTCTTGTTCAGTGGTGGTCGTCTTTCAGCCTTTCTTACCTTGGCCATGTCTCTGAGTATTGCACACCTTGTGCTTTTGGGCACTCCAGTGATGTTGCAGCTCTGAAATATGGCCAAACTGGTGGCAAGTGGCATCGTGGCAGCTGCACGCTTGACTTTTCTCAGGTCATGGGCAGTTATTTTGCGCCTTGGTTTTTCCACACGCTTCTTGCGACCCTGTTGACTATTTTGAATGAAACGCTTGATTGTTCGATGATCACGCTTCAGAAGCTTTGCAATTTTAAGAGTGCTGCATCCCTCTGCAAGATATCTCACTATTTTTGACTTTTCTGAGCCTGTCAAGTCCTTCTTTTGACCCATTTTGCCAAAGGAAAGGAAGTTGCCTAATAATTATGCACACCTGATATAGGGTGTTGATGTCATTAGACCACACCCCTTCTCATTACAGAGATGCACATCACCTAATATGCTTAATTGGTAGTAGGCTTTCGAGCCTATACAGCTTGGAGTCAGACAACATGCATAAAGAGGATGATGTGGTCAAAATACTCATTTGCCTAATAATTCTGCACTCCCTGTACTAGGGACTCATAAGGGGGGAGTTAAGGTCATAGTGATTGGGGATACCAATTCACAAATACCAACTCAGGTAGAGAACACTGGGCCTGGTTACCAGTCTCCAGTGAACTTTCAGTCATAAATCAGCAACTATTAGTCCAAATGGGGGCAAAAAGTGGGGAAAACCTGCAAAAAGCCTGTTTTCCTACAACTCAATACATTCTTCTTGTGCTGAGACAATGCAAGAGGGTGACCAATGCATTTCAATTAAATCATGGCATATTACGGAATACAATGCTATAAAAACTTACACTGTTGCATTAGCAGTTTACAGCTCACAATGGGATTTGTGCAAAAATATGTAACTAATTAAAATATTAAAGAAGGAAAGGGTCGTTCTGAGCGGATTTAAAGCTGGGAAGCACACTAGCTGGTTGTAAGTGAATGTAGGCAAAGCCAGTCTCTTTGAAAGTTCAAAACCAACTGCAGACTTCAGGGAGGATGAATTAATTTCGGATAAAATTAAAAGATCAAACAAAAATGCAGACCATTAAAAACATTTAAAAAACTACTGATTTGGAACACACTGCTTGAAGTGGGGAAGACACCTCCTTTTTCTTGCATATCAGAAAGATCACATTCCAAATTAATGGATTCAAAAGCTGGTTTCACAGCTGCATAGTCCACAGGGCACCGACTTCAATGCTTGAAGCCGGACGGAGCTCCTTCTGGTACTCTGAGAAAGGTTCACAGGCACTGAAAGAGTGCGTGGCGTTCGCCACAACATATCTGAGTTGAGACAAAATGCCTTATCTTGTGATTAAGAAAGCAATAGCCTCGTTCTGTCACAGAGAACGTGTTTCTGCTCAAGAATGTCAGAAGATGGCAAGGAAGAGACCAGCATCAGAGGTTGTCTTCTTAACTGGTGAGTGTACGTCCAGCTAACCAAGTGCTTGAATGTATCATTATTTGAATATCCACAAATACCATCCTCTAGAAGAGCTACTTAGCCAGTTAATTTTTTATTCTAGACTCGAGCTGCAGCAATAGCCATCTAAGGGACGCCTTTTAAAGTGTGGTGATCCTCAACTCCAGGAGATTTGATAGAGTGGAAGTTACAAGGTAGGTAGCGAATGAAACTATGGGAAATTTCAGTTCATAATATAAGTAGGTTACATTGGCAAAGAAAGTGTGGAATGAGATCAATCTACATATTAATCATAATATCAAACTTTAAACAGACACCAGTTAGACAAGCAGAAGCACGGAATCCATAGGGCCATGCCACACGGACACCAGTTTAGCATGGGAATCTCAGGCTTGTCCTGAAACAGTCAACTTTGATGCCAAGAATGAGGATAAAGCATCTGCTTTTTAACTGTTGATACTGGGGGCAAAGTTCTTGCACAGAGAACAGACCGGTATGCCTACTTCCATTGTCTCCTTTAGGCTTAGGAGGAAAGACACCAGGACAAATATATATTTCAATTTCACAGCCCCATCCACCTCACATTATGAATTAGTTATACAAAGGTATGTGTCCAACTAAGGTCCTCTAACTCAGAGCCCTGCTACCGGTGGTATTTCAACCAAGGCAAGGGTTGAGCACTTTAAACAAACTATGCCATCAAACTGTAGTCTCTGCCAAGTCAGATCAAACTCCACTTCCTAAACAGTAACAGGGATTTTAATGTCATTGTTGCCACCACATCGTAAAGCCAATAGTTCAGGCCTTTTTCTGCAAAAGTGCATTATTAAATGATTTATTTAAGTGTCATTTGGTACGTGGGTGCTGCAATATTGAGTGAGTTGGCAAATTAATACGAATTGATAAGTGAGAGCGTGGATGGAGGGTTGAATAAAGAAGTGACTGGGTGTACCACTGATGCATTAACACACATTCAACCACTCACACAACCATACACACACACTCTCCAACCAATCAAACAATACTTTCAGATAAAAAAGCCACCTCTATTGGTTTAGTTTTGTTGCATTTGCTTTGTCATACATTTAGGCAGACAAGTCCAGTATGCTGAGTGTTGCTTGGTGGGAAAATAACAGCCGTGTTTTAAACTGACCCTTACGACAGAGCTCGTTAACAGCCCCTTGTAGCTTCCAAGTGCCCACACCTTCAGCCATTCTGGATCTTTAGAGCAGCAGCAGCATGTGGCATGATGGAACATGTATTACCAGGCAGGTGCCAGAATGCAAAATTGAATGGGTTACAAAGCCAGTCTGAATGTGATATATAAAGAACTACTGTGTTACACCAGCACTGCTGTGCGTCAGATCCATGCTGAATGGATGGTCCAAGTCCATGTTTTTATTTTGCATTCAGGAAATGGTAGCCTTACAAAAGAGAAGCTAATTATGAATGGGCATTGGCAACCTGCCAACTATGTCATTCAAATGGTAGAGGGTTCTAAACAAATATTGTTAACATAAGACAGGGGCGATTTATCAACTCTGGTGAAAGGACAAGCAGGGAAATAGGAGATTTAAGTACACGTGTATCCATAAAACACCACTTTTACAATGCAAAAGACGCAGAGCCTACAATATGCAAGAAATCCTTCAGCCAAAGTTTTGCAGCTCTTTCACGGTCCCAAGTGAAAGGATGACCCCGATTATAGCAAAATTGCTTCTCCACAGAAAAAGAAGAATGTGCATCACGCGGGATTACTTACCAGTACTCTTCATTATTCTTAGCCCTACTCGTTACAGTGATTACAGTTGAGATGACCCACCTCCATGACAGGAGATGCACAGTAAAATTCCGTCAATGAAGCCCACCCACACTCCAGGGTGATTCATACAGGTTATCATTCCCAGAATCCTGCGGGATATCAAAGTTCTGCCAAAGGTTTAGGAAAAAGGGTAGGAGGGATTGCAATGACTGGGACAAGGATGAGTAAGACTAAGATTAATGAAGATTAGTAAGTAATCAGGGCATTCTCTCTACATCCTTCGGCCCTGTAATTACAGTTGATGTATGGTAAAGAAAGAAGCCTTTGACTATTTAGACATAGACAATTTAAACTGTCAGAATGCACACCCATTAATTTAATTCATACCTGACATAAAAAAAAAAAAACACTGAAACAGAAAGTGAAATATTAAGGTCATCACTGGCTTTAGTATCTCACTATAAAATCTGATTGGTTGTCAACTATACTATTCTATCTGTAATGTTTTAGAGCTGTATTGTCTGAGGCCCAAGTGGCTGCACTACAGATCTCCTGTGCGCAGACACTTGCAGCCCAAGAAGCCACCATACTTCTTATCGATCTGCCTTGTACCAAATCCTGATCACAAGCAGTTTAATTTGCCTGATTAATTATGGATTTAATCCACCCGCTCAAATCATTTTTGTGGTTTTCCTCCCTGGTCTTGCTTGGCAAAAAGTGACAAATAGATGATGAGACTTCATGAAATCTTGAAAGCTGTTAAAATAAAAAAGAAAGCACTCTTAACATCCCAAGCATGTAAGGCAGGTTTATCTTCTGATGAATGAGAATGAGAATGAAAGAAAGACAAAAGAATCCCTCTTTTAAAGTATGAAAAGAAAAGCTAACCTTTGGTGTAAAAGGCGGATCAGGTCTTACAATTACTCCATCCTCAAAAAATCTAAGAAAGGTAGGGCGACACAGAAGAGCAGAAAGTTTCCCAATCCTACAACACATGTAATGGCCACCAGGAAGCAAGCCTTAAAGGAAAAACTTCAAAACTACTGAATCCTGAGGTTCATTAGGAGGACCGTGTAGAGAACTTATTACTGAAAGAAGATTCAGGTAAGGAGAACATGGTTGAACCACAGGCTTAAAAACAGATAAACTCAACTACTCTAGATATTAAGTGTAGGAAGCTGGCACTTTGTGTTATGTAAATACTGTGTAAAGGGTCCAGTGGTCTCCTAGTGAGTGGACAGGGCTTGTCATGCAATCCCAAAATACTCTATTTAGGGGTAGTGTGGTCAAGAAGCCTTAAATGTATCACAGAGAAGTGCAAGACATCTACAAACACACACAATAGTCAATAATTGAGACACACAACTCAAAAAGGACATCCACATCAACGTATAACAAGTATTTGCAATGCACTGGGTCTCGCATTTGCTCAAGTTAGAGCTATTAGTGTTTAAACTCCTAACTGAACATTTCTTGACATATAAATTAAATATTAAAAGTAAAACAGTTTCACATAAGTGAGCCGATTCAAAGCGCCATGCCATGAGCATGAAGGAGACACACACAAGGAAAAAGAAGTTCGCTCACAGTCAAAAGTATTGGCAAAAGTGCAATTAGCCATGTAACAGGGGTGATGTCCAAGGCGGTAACCAAACCGCCTCAAGAAGGGCTAAACGTAAAACATTTACCAATGATAACAAAGGATTTTTGAAGGGCAAGTCCATGAACGAGCGATAGTGATGGTCGTGAGGTGGGTGTGGTTAAAAGCCCAGATAGATAACACGTTGGAAAAGCAGCGCTCACGCACTGCTATTCTCGACCTAAACAGAGCAAGTACCTTTATATACGTTTAGGCATCAGAGAAAAATTGTTCAGGTAAGTACGTTTTTAAAAAGTAACTGTTTTCACTTTAAAAAGTGGACACTGCAATTTATGAGTTCTGCAATATTATCCTAAGGAGGAAAAACAAGTTCTGCAAACAGGTATAGTACAGTGACTTACAAGACCAGTCTCCTGGGGTTAAGGTGAGTAGTGTGCAAGGTACAAGGCAGAATCCACAGTACACCCTCAGTGGCACGAGAGTGGCCAAGTGCAGTGTGTAAAACAGCATCAGGTGCCCAATGCGTGCCTATGGAGAATGGTCACTGTGAAAAGAGACTGCAGGCTAGTACTAAGGGTGGTACTAGCCGGAGGGGGCACTCCCAACGACTAGCTAATGTTTCTGCCTGTGGAGGTGCCAAATGGGCTCTTTTTTTAGGGTGGGGGGGTGACTTCCTCTCTTGTGAGGGGAGCCAGATTCACATCTCAAAGGTGGCAGCCCTTTGAGGCTTGCAGCTTTAGGAAGGCTAATCACCAGGTCATCCTGTGGGAGGGGGTGTTACACCCTCTTCCCAGACAGGCCTTTGTTCTGGACCTCCTGAGAGCAGAGGACTTTCACCCTAGGGGTCCAGAATGGTGTCCCAGGTGGCAGGTTGGCAGAAACTGGTCAGCGAGCACACCAGAGGCTGGTAGGGTTTCAGGTCGTACCTCTAAGGTGCCCTCTGGGTGCATGTATTGGTAAATCCAACATTGGCATCAGTGTGGGTTCACCAATACGAGATGTTTGATAGCAAACACCCCTATCTAAAGTGAAGCCATCATATACCTGGGGAACTTGTATTGACCAGTGTCCAGCACATGCATCTAAAATAGCTTCCCTGGTCATTTACTATCTATACGAATTGACAAAGAGACAGCAGGGGTATATCTGCCCTCACATGTAATATAATGCACCCTTCCTTAGGGATGTAAGGTCCTGCTAGGGGGGTGACTTACATATATTGCATGCAGTGTTAGGGTATATGGCACACAGACTGTGTGCCATGTCATATTTTCACTTTTGTCTGCACCAAGACATGCAGCCTGCAAAGGCAGCCTGTCGTGCTTGGTGAGGGGCCCATAGGGTGGCTGCAGCCCTTAGGGATCCTCTTTAGCACTTCAGACCCTAGGTACCAGGGGTCCCATTTACTAGGGACTTACAAAGGGTGCTAAAGGATTTGCTAATTGGGAGGAAAAAAAAACTGTGCAGTTTGGGGAAAGGGCACTGGGGACCTGGTTGGCAATAACCCATTGCACTTTCAGTCGAGATCACATCATGTACCAGGCTAAAAGTGGGGGGGAGGGGGTAACCATGTCAAAAAGAGACACTAAGGAATTGATTTTACTTTGGGGTTCCCTAAATTCCTTAACTGCAAACCACTGGGATCTGAAAGTGGAGATAGAAAGACTAAAATGAAAATCTTCCATGAAGAACTGTAAACCAGATGTCACAAGACAAGATGATGCACAGAACATAACTTATCAAAAGAAAGCTAGTGTTTAGAAAAAGCTTTGATTGTAGAAGGGCTCCTGGAGTTTCTAACAGAGTTTACCACATTATCCAGAAAGCCCTTGTTTAGAAAATTATGCCTAAACTTCCGAACCAACAGATATGGGTTTAGAGGTAGATGATGTCCTCAGAGGAAAAGGAAGAATCTAAGGAGGAACCTTGGACATGCCTTTCATCATAGGGAAGAATGACTGACATGGCCAAAATGGAACTAAGAGGATTTGTTTCGACTTCTCCCACTGAATCTTGGCCTACACCTTTCGTAACTAGATGAAACCGAGGAAAGGCATAAAGTCATTTCTTGGGCTCTTGGGTCACTATCAGCAAAGCATCATTTTCCCAGGCTTTCTTCTCTTGAAATCGGGAGCAGTATATGAATTACAGCATTGTCCTTTGCAGCAAATAGATCAAGTTACGGCATTCCGAACTTCCTGCATATATTGCTAAAGATTGTCCGAGAAAGTTACAGGTTCTTGGAGGACAGAAATTCCCTGCTCAACAGGTCTGCCTAACTGTTGTCTACTCCCCTGATGTGAACAGCTGACTAACTCTGGGAGCTTAAAACCTTCACTATGTGATTCAGGGACCTGGATTGAGTGCTCTCCTGGTGATTGACAAAGGCCATCAGGACTGTGTGGCCCGTTCCTGAACAATACATCCTTCTGAAAAATCAATGCCTTGAAAAGTACCAGTGACCGGTGGATCGTCCCTAGCACCCTTCAGTTTAACGATCTCTACTTCTCCAACAGTGACCACTTCAGCTGGCAAGAATCAAAATTGATGGTAGCTCGCCATCTTGACCAGCGTCTTTTGTTAGAACCAGTGTTTGCTGAGGATGCATTTCCATTCCCTTGACACAGTTATCTGTGCCCATCCACCATCTCGGTTCTTCCTTTACATCCCAAGAAAGAGGAATCATGATGTCCAGCAAATTAACTTTTGTGGAATAAAATCTCTGTAGATGCAGCAAAAGTGAGGAGAGATGAAGATGAGCCCACTATACTGTAAAGACACGTGCCGCCAAATGCCAATGAATTTACCACTGCCTGGCTGAAAATTCTGTCCTGTTGAAGAGAAGCCTAATCAGATTTTGAAGGTGAATGATTCTGGAAGAATGGCTTGTCCTAAATCTGAATCTTTTCCCCAGTGAAAACGGGAACGCTTGTAGCACAGAGTTGCTTAACAGACGACCCAGGTTGGAAGTAACTAGCTTTGCCTTCTCCAGAAATTAAAGCATACCTGTTTGGATGGAGCATGCAGCAACCAATCGTCCAGATAAGACGTTTACATAATAACCCTTTTTACAATACTGAGGACTCATTTGTCCTTTGTTATCTGATGCAAGGCAGAAAATAACTTCTTTATTCGACTGCCAACCATTGGCTGTTGGACATCTTCTCCCAACCCAACACAAATAGGACTGTTTGTTTTTTAATCTTTCCTGTTTCTGCTTTCAAAAGGAAGGTGGCTTGATCGGATTCCTTGCTGATTGACCAAAAGTGCTACTTCCCTGAAGGCTGTCTAAAGGTTTTCCAAGTTGACAACCTAGATGGTTTTTGAAGAAACGTACTTGAAAAGGAATGTTTACGGTCTTTAAAAAGATTTTGCAATTTATCATGCAAGTCTTAAAAAAAAAAAAAAAAAAAAAACCTTCAAAGGGCATTTTTGAAACTGTAGATCTCTGGGCAGAGTCTGTGTTCCAGACATAAACTGCGAAAGGCAACCACAGAATTCCCACTTGCAAGAGCTTTAGATCTCACAAAGTCAAATAATATGTATGAAAGCAACTTCACCTAGTTTTCAATTGTTTCCAAAAGTCAGAACACTCAATGCCATCTTGGATTCCTTTAAATAAAGTTTTGAAGTCTGTAATTAAACATTGAACAGTATAGGCTCTATATACACCTGCTCTAATAGCTAAGAGATCCTGAAAAAACCCTGTTAAGAGAGGAATTAACTTTCTTATTTGTAAGGTGCTTCAAAATATTCTCCTCTTCTACTGAAGACCTGCCAACCGAACAAGCAATCACTGAATCAACATGGATAGCATCTGTCAAAAGTGTGTCAACTTTTCCCATAGAATATAATTTGGACATAAATCTTGGAAGAGCGTTTTTCTCTGGATCACGTCTAGCACAAAATGGTGAATTGGGAGCCCATCATTAACAGGCTTCTGGAACTGGACTCCTGAGAGGTAAAGGGCTTCTCAACGGGATAAAAACTCATGTTTTCTCTAATATGTGCCAAAGCTTCAGGTAATGTCTCTCTGGAAATATATTTTCCTTTATGTTCAGAGGTGAAGTGGTTTTTATACGAATCTGAAGAAACAACTGAAGCAGAAAGCACATCACCAACAGGCTTCTTGCTGGATTCTAAATCATCTTTGTGAAAGTTTTTAAAAGTATTGAAGACAATTTTTATCTTCTTCTCCTCAGTCTCAGTTGTGCCCTTTCTATGTATTTAGAGCAAAGAAGAGGAGATATTAAAGGTGCGAGGAGACCCCGAAGAGCTGGAAGGTGAGGGAGAAACGTCTCCTCTTGGAAGAATGCTTAACAATAATGAGGAATGAATAACTGAAGTGTCTGAATGAAGAGTCAGAAAACAGCAAGAAAAACTACCAAACACCAAATCACAATCCTGCACAGAGCACATATTTACCTGAGCATTCCTTCTGATAAATAAATGATTAAGGAGAAGGGCTACAAAGTTTGGTCATGCGCAGATTCCCCATCCTCTGTGCATGCGCAAGCACAGATCTATCTCTGCCCTGGATGATGAAGTGCAAGGAGCATACATATTACTGAACAGGCAACGTTGCCCTGCGCAGTAGGTTAAATAAAAATCCATCGAAGAAAGAGGGGACCTCTGCAAGACCAGCAAGCAGAGGGTTCCTCCCCATAATGGTGCGATCCTCCAATAATTCCTTAAAAAGACATCTCACGCCTCCCTCGTACCCGTCCTGGTCCTGAAGACAGGAAGACGAACAGGAGGCTTCTGGGAATGCTAGTATATATATATATCTATATATATATATATATATCTATATATATATATATATATATATATATATATCTATCTATCTATCTATCTCATCCTGGAGAGTGGGTGGAGTTTCATTTACAGAATTCACCTACACTTTTTCCTGTCCTGGAGGTGGGTCACCTCCAATGTAATGACTGTGACTAAACGAGAGACTTAGAGGTAATGCATAATTAATGAGACACACAAGGGACTGGTCCTTGTTATTTGGCCTTGAAAATAAGAGATAAAATAAACAGGCAACTAAGCGGTAATGAAAGCACAGCCATTCAGTTGCAAAACAAATCACAAGTAAAGCTTACAGCAGGCCATTTCCCAAGGTGACAACATGGAGAATTAAGACACAATTAATAAACAAAGAGCAGCTGTGGTCACAAATTAGCAAAGAACAGCAGTGGTCACCAACCACATGATCTGAGCACCATTCTAACGGGGTTTGTCACTGCTGACTAAGGAACGGTTATCGGCTATTAGAGACGATGGGAGTGACCTAACCACCAAAAGTAAATCAATAACCTGGTGAGTGCTTGCCAAACTAAAGAGAATGGACTCTCACTAGCGCAGGAACAGGCCAAGGAGGTCCTAGTAAGAGGACAGATAATATGGCAGATAAATACAAGGCAGACCACAGGAGTGCACACTTAATGAGTCAAATAATGAATAAATAAAATTCCTTGTCTGCTAGCAGTTAGCTCTTGAATAGAACAGAAAATATTATCACAGAACCTTGGCATAGTAACACAGGCAATGAAGCATACGTTAAATATTAGGCCGTGCTCTAACACAATACACTATTTGAACAGGGTGAAGAAAAACAAACAAGATGAAAACAAAATTAATATGCAAGGAGCACCTACGCAAGCAAGATGCCACATCAGCCTCATACACTTGCCACCATTCTAACATGCCTGGTAGCTTCAGGCTGAAGGATAGTGATCAGGGCAGGAGATGCAATCAAAGGGGTACCTGGCAGCAAGTGGTCCAATCAGCAGAAAAGGGTCTACAGAACTACAAAGACTCTCAGCAGTGTCAGCAGGCGAGAAAAAGTCATGAACCACTTTAAAGGGGACAGACAGTGAGGAAGAAGACGTTGAAATAAGGAGTGTAGACTTATGGAGACCAAAACAGAAAAACTGTCGTACACAACCATGGCAAAAAATGAAAGAACCCTTATTACAGACACATTGTCCAACAATCTGATGAATTAAAGGGCACTCTTTTAATAGTTGGCTTTTACTAGCAAAATGCCATCCCTCACTCACAAGGAGCTTATGGTTGAAGGTGACTTAAGCCAAGAACCCATACTGTGGTGGGTGGAGTTAAACTGTGATTGACAATCTAATAGAACAATGGATGTGAAACATCCACTAAAAGCCTACAAAATTATTTTCCAACAAAACATAGTGTGGCAAAACGACTACAGCTATCTCAAAAGCTAGATGTAAAAACTAGGGTTGTATCACACAATCTCACATGCCAGAACCATGCATGCCTTAACAACGTGGTCAGAACCACGACTGCGTCTTTTTCACACATGCCTCTACATGAATTTCATTGTAAAAGCATGCTTAGTAAAGTCATATGTTGAAACAGCATGCGTGGTTGTGTCATACAACCCCCACCTCTTCACCTAAAAAAGTACTCCAACCCCCCCCCACCACCTGCCCTGAGGCCCAAGACTACCCCCACCCTAATAAGTAGACTATATCGAACCCCCACCCACCCTAAGCGCTAACAAAAAAAAAAAAAAGAAAAACTACCTACGCCCTAAATCCATCCCCATCGCTACAAGCTACCCCCAAATCCTGCCCCACTTACCTCATCGCTCCCTGTCCCGATCCCACCCCTAAAAAATTAACTACCCTGTCCCAGCACCCTAAGCCCTAAAAACTAAACTTTCCCAAACCCCCACAACCACCCCTAAAAAATAAACTACCCCGAACACCTACCCACACTAAGCACTAAGCACTAAATCCAACCCACCCCTAAAAACTGCCTCCTCAAACCCTGCCCCAGCCCCACTTAACTCACTGCGTCCTCTCCCGATCCTTCCTCTTCTCCTCCCAGCTTTTCTTAAACCTTCCCTGCCCCTAAAAACTAAACTACCCCGGCCCCCCTATACCCACCCTTAAAAATTAAACTACCCCTACCGTCCTCCACCCGTAAAAAAATAAACTACCCTGAACCCCCCACTCATCCCTAGCCCTAAACAACAAACTTCCCCAACCCCCCCCACCGCCGCCACAAAACAAAAATACCCTGAACCCCCCCTCACCCTAAGCCCTTAATCCACCCCCTCCTAAAAACTACCCACCAACCCTGCCCCAGCCCCACTTACCTCACTGCGTCCTCTCCCGATCCACTAGGCTCATCTCTGCCTTAACCACGCATGTGCGTAGTTTGGCACATGTGTGGTTAAGTCAAAGAAAAAGGCAGTTGTTCAGGCAAGCGTTGTTCTGCTTGCATGGGAAACGTCTGCGTTGGTGACGACGCGTTCTTTTTGACGTTTCCCAAAAACTAGTCATTCTTGGACAGATTTTAACAGAGATATATATATATAGATATATATATATATATATATATATATATATATATATATATATATATATATATATATATATATATATATATATGGAAAATGTCACTTACCCAGTGTACATCTGTTCGTGGCATGAGATGCTGCAGATACACATGCTGTGCATATCCCGCCATCTAGTGTTGGGCTCGGAGTGTTACAAGTTGTTTTTCTTCGAAGAAGTCTTTGAGTCACGAGATCGAGGGACTCCTCCCATTTCGGCTCCATTGCGCATGGGCATCGACTCCATCTTAGATTGTTTTCCCCGCAGAGGGTGAGGTAGGAGTTGTGTATATAGTAATAATGCCCATGCAATGGAGTAAGTATGTTCACATAATGTGACAAAGTATTATATTTACAAATTTACAAATGTACGAGTTTAATTTTGATCAACTTACACCGGCTACAGGCTCCCGGGGAGGTGGGAGGGCGCATGTGAATCTGCAGCGACTAATGCCACGAACAGATGTACACTGGGTAAGTGACATTTTCCGTTCGGTGGCATCTGTCGCTGCAGATGCACATGCTGTGCATAGACTAGTAAGCAGTTATCTCCACAAAAGCAGTGGTTTAGCCTGTAGGAGTTGAAGTTGTTTGAAATAAAGTTCTTAGTACAGCTTGACCTACTGTGGCTTGTTGTGTTGTTAACACATCCACGCAGTAATGTTTAGTGAATGTATGAGGCGTAGACCATGTGGCTGCCTTACAGATTTCTGTCATTGGTATATTTCCTAGAAAGGCCATGGTAGCTCCTTTCTTTCTGGTTGAGTGTGCCTTTGGTATAATAGGCAGTTCTCTCTTTGCTTTAACATAGCAGGTTTGAATACATTTAACTATCCATCTGGCAATGCCTTGTTTGGATATTGGATTCCCTGTATGAGGTTTTTGGTAAGCTACAAACAATTGTTTTGTTTTGCGAAACTGTTTGGTTCTATCAATGTAGTACATTCGAGCTCTTTTTATGTCTAATGTATGTAATGCTCTTTCAGCTACAGTGTCTGGTTGTGGAAAAAACACTGGGAGTTCCACAGTTTGGTTTAAGTGGAACGGTGATATAACTTTTGGCAAAAATTTTGGATTTGTACGTAGAACCACTTTATGTTTGTGTATTTGTATAAAGGGTTCCTGTATGGTAAAGGCTTGTATTTCACTTACTCTTCTGAGAGATGTGATAGCTATTAGGAAGGCTACTTTCCAAGTTAAGTATTGCATTTCACAAGAGTGCATTGGTTAGAATGGTGGACCCATGAGTCTCGCTAATACAATATTGAGGTTCCACGAAGGAACTGGTGGTGTTCTCGTTGGAATGATCCTTTTTAGACCCTCCATAAAAGCTTTTATGACTGGGATTTTAAATAGCGAAGTTGAATGTTTAATTAGCAGATAAGCTGAAATTGCTGTGAGATGTATTTTAATGGATGAAAAAGCTAACTTAGATTTTTGTAAGTGGCTTACAATGTGTGTAGCGGACACGTGTAATGGTTGAATTTGATTATTATGACAGTAATAAACAAATCGTTTCCATTTATTTGTGTAGCAATGTCTTGTAGTAGGTTTTCTAGCCTGTTTGATGACCTCCATACATTCCTGTGTGAGGTTTAGATGTCCGAATTCTAAGACTTCAGGAGCCAGATTGCTAGATTGAGCGATGCTGGATTCGGGTGTCTGATCTGCTGTTTGTGTTGAGTTAACAGATCTGGTCTGTTTGGTAGTTTGATATGAGGCACTACTGACAGGTCTAGTAGTGTTGTGTACCAAGGTTGTCGTGCCCAAGTTGGTGCTATTAGTATTAGTTTGAGTTTGTTTTGACTCAGTTTGTTTACTAGATACGGAATGAGTGGGAGAGGGGAAAAAGCGTAAGCAAATATCCCTGACCAGCTGATCCATAGTGCATTGCCCTTGGACTGAGGGTGTGGGTACCTGGATGCGAAGTTTTGGCATTTTGCGTTTTCTCTTGTTGCGAATAGGTCTATTTGCGGTGTTCCCCAGTTTTTGAAGTAGGTTTGTAGTATCTGGGGATGAATCTCCGATTCGTGGATCTGTTGGTGATCTCGACTGAGATTGTCTGCCAACTGGTTTTGAATTCCTGGGATGTATTGCGCTATTAGGTGAATGTGATTGTGATTCGCCCAATGCCAAATTTTTTGTGCCAAGAGACACAGTTGTGATGAGTGTGTGCCTCCCTGTTTGTTTAAGTAATACATTGTTGTCATGTTGTCTGTTTTGACAAGAATATGTTTGTGGGCTATTAGCGGTTGAAATGCTTTCAACGCTAGAAACACTGCTAGTAGTTCTAGCTGATTTATGTGAAGTTGTTTCTGCTGAGTGTCCCATTGTCCCTGGATGCTGTGTTAGTTGAGGTGTGCTCCCCACCCTACCATAGAAGCATCTGTTGTGCTCACGTATTGAGGCACTGGGTCCTGGAAAAGCTGCCCTTGATTTAAATTTATGATTCCACCATTGTAGCGAGGTGTGTGTTTGGCGGTCTATCAACACTAGATCTTGTAGTTGACCCTGTGCTTGTGTCCATTGTGTTGCTAGGCACTGTTGTAAGGGACGCATGTGTAATCTTGCGTTTGGGACAATGGCTATGCATGAGGTCATCATGCCTAGTAGTTTCATCACTAATTTGACCTGATACTTCTGGTTTGGGTGCATGCTTTGTATTACATTTTGGAATGCTTGTACCCTTTGTGGACTTGGAGTGGCAATCCCTTTTTTTGTGTTAATTGTTGCTCCTAAGTATGGTTGTATTTGACGCGGCTGTGTGATTTTTGGTAGTTTAGTGAGAAACCTAGTTTGTGAAGGGTTTCTATGACGTTTTTTGTGTGTTGAACACTGTTCTTGTGTGTTGGTTTTGATTAACCAATCGTCTAGATACGGGAACACATGTATGTGCTGTCTTCTGATATGTGGCGCTACTACTGCAAGGCATTTTGTAAATACCCTTGGTGATGTTGTTATTCCGAATGGTAACACTTTGAACTGGTAATGTACTCCCTGGATTACAAACCGTAAGTATTTCCTGTGTCAAGGATGTATGGGTATATGGAAGGACACATCTTTGAGATCTAATGTGGTCATGTAGTCTTGTTGTTTGAGAAAGGGGATTACGTCTTGAAGTGTCACCATGTGAAAGTGATCTGATTTGATGTAAAGATTTAGTGTTCTGAGATCTAATATGGGTCTTAGAGTTTTGTCTTTTTTGGGTATGAGAAAGTACAGGGAGTAAACCCCTGTTCCTTTCTGGTGATTGGGTACTAGTTCTATTGCATCTTTTTGTAACAACGCTTGGACTTCTATCTGTAATAGATCCATGTGTTGTTTGGACATGTGTGTTTTTGGAGGCACATTTGGTGGTAATTGTAGGAATTCTATGCAATAGCCATGTTGGATGATGGCTAGGACCCACGAGTCTGTTATTTCCTCCCAATTTTGGTAAAAATATGTTAGTCTCCCCCCCACTGGTGTTATGTGTTGGGGATTTGTGACACTGAAGTCACTGTTTGTTTTGAGGGGTCTTTGGACTTTGGAACTTCCCTCTAGTCTTAGGGAACGGTCCACCTCTGTATTGTCCCCGAAAGCCTCCTCTCTGATACTGGCTGTGGTATGTGAGGTTGAGGGTTCTGTGGTTTGGCCCCGAAACCCCCCTCTAAATTGTGTCTTCCTAAAAGTGCCTCTGCTCTGTGGGGAGTAGAGCGCGCCCATGGCCTTGGCCGTATCTGTATATTTTTTCAGCTTCTCGATAGCTGTGTCCACTTCCGGCCCAAACAACTGCTGTCCATTAAAAGGCATATTAAGCACAGCCTGTTGTATTTCGGGCTTGAATCCTGAGGTGCGGAGCCATGCGTGTTGCCGAATTGTGACCGCTGTATTTACAGTTCTTGCAGCTGTGTCTGCTGTGTCCATTGCTGAACGTATCTGGTTATTTGAGATACTTTGGCCCTCTTCTACCACTTGTTGTGCACGTTTTTGGAATTCTTTGGGCAGATGTTCAATAAAGTGTTGCATTTCATCCCAGTGGGCTCTGTCATATCTTGACAGCAAAGCCTGTGAATTTGCAATGCGCCATTGATTGGCTGCTTGTGCTGCCACTCTTTTTCCCGCTGCGTCGAACTTGCGACTTTCTTTGTCGGGTGGTGGTGCATCTCCGGAGGTGTGTGAATTCGCCCTTTGGCGTGCTGCGCCTACTACGGAGTCCGGTGTCAGTTGCTGTGTGATGTACATAGGGTCTGTTGGTGGAGGCTTGTATTTTTTCTCCACCCTAGGAGTAATGGCCCTGCCTTTTACGGGTTCTTGAAATACTTGCTTTGCGTGTTTCAACATTCCAGGTAGCATCGGAAGACTCTGGTACTGACTATGTGTGGACAACAGAGTATTAAATAAAAAGTCATCTTCGATAGGCTCAGCGTGCAGTGTCACATTGTGAAAAGCAGCTGCTCTGGACACCACCTGTGTGTAAGCAGTACGGTCTTCAGGTGGTGATGGTTTTGCTGGGTAACAGTCGGGACTGTTATCTGACACAGGCGCATCATAAAGATCCCATGCATCTATGTCATCTTGGCTCATGCCTGTGTGCGTTGGAGACTGCACCATAGGTGGGCTAGCAATTGGTGATGATTGCGGTGAGCGTTGTGGTGATGGTGGCGGAGTTACTTGTTTTGCCACCTTTGTTTGTGGTTGTTTATCCTTCTCTTGGAAAGACAGTTTCCTTTTCATCCTTATAGGAGGGAGAGTTCTTATCTTCCCTGTCTCCTTTTGGATATGGAGCCTTCTCTGTGTATAATCTGGCTCCCCTGCTTCTAGCTCTTGCCCGAATTTATGGCTTTGCATTTGTGTGGAAAGCCCTTGTTCCTCGGTGTAGGAACTTGTTTTCGCCTCCGAAGCCGGATGTTTCGGTATTGAAACCTTTTCAACTGTCTTTTTCGGCTCCGAAGCCACTTTTTTGAGTTTCGGTGTTCCGATCTCTCGGTGCCGACTGATCTCGGTGGCGGTATCTCGATGTCGAGATTGTTCTGACCCAGTGTCTCGGGGCCGAGTCTTTTCTGTGCCGGTATCTCGACCGGAGTCGGATGACTTCGACACATGTGTGCCCTTTTTCGGTGCCGATGGACGGTCACCGATTTTTTGGGTTAAGCCATGGCCTGCCGGCGGTGGCGTCCCCTGGGCTTTGATGATTTTTACGTGAGTTTTGGCCGGGGCTGTTTTACTCACGGTTTTCGGCGTCTGTTCTGTTTCGGCCTCGTCCGAGTCAGAGTCAGCGATGGAGAAGGTTTCTTCTTCTTCCAAGTCGTGGTGTTCTGACGGCGCCGACGCCAATTGAAGCCTTCTCGCTCTTCGGTCCCTCAGCGTTTTCCTCGACCGAAACGCTCGACAGGCCTCACAGGTATCCTCTTTGTGTTCGGGAGACAAACACATATTACAGACCAAATGTTGATCTGTGTAAGGATACTTGTTGTGGCATTCGGGGCAGAAGCGGAATGGGGTCTGTTCCATTAGTGTTGTAGACGCACGTGGTCGGGCCGACCAGGCCCCACCGGGGAATCGAAACCCTGAAGGGCCACCGAAGCTCTTCTAAATTCGGTGTCGATCTGCGTTAACTAACCCGATACCGAACGCAAACAATACCGTCGAATTTTTCCGATATCTAACTAACTTTCCGAACCGAAACACGGAGCGAAGAGGAACACGTCCGAACCCGATGGCGGAAAGAAAACAATCTAAGATGGAGTCGACGCCCATGCGCAATGGAGCCGAAATGGGAGGAGTCCCTCGATCTCGTGACTCGAAAAGACTTCTTCGAAGAAAAACAACTTGTAACACTCAGAGTCCAACACTAGATGGCGGGATATGCACAGCATGTGTATCTGCAGCTACACATGCCATCGAACATATTTTAACAGCAAAGCTTAGCAAAGAAATCCCCACAACGTAACTCTAAAAACATCCCACTGAAGGAAGAGAATCCCAATGAAAAAATATAAAGGTAAATGAAAATGTCCACAAAAACTTAAGGCATGAGAATCAAAGGAAAAGTGGTGCAGAAAGCGTAACGTAGGCCATGCCAGAGGCTGCAATGGAGGCCTGTGTACATTAGCAGACCTGGCTAGCCAGCACAAACGATTATAAGGGGAATAGCAGGCTTTTCAACTTTTCAAGTCCTTCCGTAACTCCCAAATAATCCCAACAAAAAGGGAAACATTAGCTCACACATGAAGAATATTTTTTAGACACAGTGCTTTTAGTGTTCAAAGCACAAAACTGAAAACTAAATTAACTTTGATTAAATACAAACCTAAAATGCAGAGTATTCCATCGGGTCTGGATTTGCAGCTTTGTTTGAGGATGCTCTGAACTTGTCTAAGGCGGCTGCAACTAAACAGAAAGGAAAAAAGGAAAGGAATAGTTAATAGCTTAGTATTCACCATTGTAAATGAAACATTATAACAGAGGCACAAACACTGAATGGATGGCATCAATGGATATTTTATAGATTACATTGACGCTCTTAGGACACAACTCCCAAAACATTTTGCGCACCCAAGTGACACACGACTGAACAAAAACCAACACAGATTTTTCAAACCACAGAGTCCCCCAACGACTTGAGAAAATCTAGAATGTGGTACGTTTTCTAGAGTATACTTTTAGGGCCATGGCCCGCAAAAAAGATAATTAATTGAGTGACGGGTAATGTAGCCATGGAAAATGCATGGAATAATTTGTTGGTGTTGGTATCCCTTAAAGTAATGTAAGCCTGTTTCCATAGTTCTAGGGTGACCAAAGATAAGCAACACTCCCAGGGTCTCGGCAAATGGTTAAGAATGGTAGAGAAACTCCACATGTCCACCATGCCTACTTCCACAAATCCTCTTCCCTGTGGATAAACTTGAGATGTAAGAATAATCTAGAATATACAGTCAAATTTATGATGTGCAGATTCCATGTGCACTCCTTGGAACGTCAAGGCTTGTGCAAGTTGCAAATCTTGGGACTTGGTACTAAAGACAATTATTTTTGCAAACTTTGACAGTATTATGAAGAGTAATCCTGATGTAGTTAAAAAAAAAAAGAAAGAGTTGCAAAATATAGCAGCTGTGCTATTGCAGGAACTTTTTCAGTGCAGCATAGGGTCACAAGTGCCACTCTGCTGGCTTCCAGCTTAGTATGTTGCAAAGTAACAGATGACTTTCCCATCACTTATAACAGAATACCAAGAGTATGACTTCAGGCAGTGGGGAAAGGGAGGTTAATGGTACTGCAAGTTGCAGCCACTGTGTTTCTCCACTGTCACTCAGGGCTAGTAGCTAAGAGTGGCAGAGGGGCAAACTACTGCCTGTGGCTGGCTTCCCCACAGAACTGCCAACTGCAGAATATATATAATGAGTGATGCAAAACATATTTTTTTCATTGTTTACAAAGCATAAAACCATCTGTCTTCAAGTATGAATAAAGTAAAAAAGCACTCTAAAAACAAATAAATCTAAAATTTTAAATAGCTGAGCTATTGGCTTTGCCATAGCTTGTTTGAAGCGGCATGCAGCCCATGTGTCAAGAGATAAGATGCCCACATGTCAAGCAATCTTAGAACAAGTTTCCTACTAAAAACCCAGATGGTAAGCCTATGTCTCAACGCACATGCGCACATGCATAATAACAAGGCTGCCATTTTGTTTTATTTCTTATTTACCGTTTCAAAATGGTGGATGCCCATCTTGCTATGGTGACCGTACCCATGTCTGCAGGCAAAGGTCATGACACATGCTTGCTATGGTGACCATACGCATGTCTGCAGGCAAAGGTCATGACACAAGCAGGATGACCGAGCTGCCATTTTAAGTTTTTTTTTCTTCCCAATTTACAGTTTCAAGACAGCAGATGCACATCATGATTGGTAAATTAAAAAAAAAAATTAAAAAAAGAAAGCGTGAAGGCACATTTTAACAAAGGAATGGACCAGACACCAAAATGCAGCTGTCAGGCCCTCCAAAATATAAAACAATATTTGTAAAGAAAAACATGAGAAGCAACAGTAGGATGGGGTTTAACAGTCCCGTGGTGGGGATGGGAGCGAGCTAAGGGAAAGTAAAGCCACAAAGCAGCTAGAGCAATTGGGAAGAGAGAAGAACAATGGCGGACTTGAAAGGGGGAGTTCTTGGAAATATTACAAAAATATGTATATGAATGTGAGGGGGAAGCATCACATCGGACAAAGGGTTAGAGCAAAAAACCTATACATCCCCATGAACTTCCTAAAGTTGAAGGAAAAAAAAAAAAAAAAAAAAAAAAAGGAGTTCCCTCAACTAACCAGTCAAAGGATAGAACTCCCTATGAAGTTCCTAAAGTTAAAGAAGAAACAAAACAGGAGTTCCCCCAACCAAGCAGTCAAAGGATCGAACTCGTCCAATCAGATCTACGCAAAACCAGAATGCTCATGGGGCAGAGTAGCTACAAGAAGAGAGCGGCAAACCATAAAATCAGAAGGAGGGAAGTGAGACCGACAACAAAACCATCAAATCATGAGTCCCAGAACTCTAAAGCATGATTTGCATTGTCTCTCAAGGCTCTCTCTCAGCCTTACACTGTTCAACATCTGCAGGACTCCCTTTGTCAACATTGTCAGCACCCATGGAATGGAATGAACATCCTCTGCAGACAACACCCAACTCATCATCTCACTATGAGAAGATTCCCCCGCTCCCCTCCCACCATAAGCTAGCCTTGAAAAATCATAAAATGTTACTAGACCTGCAGGTCTAGTGACATAAGTATTCTACTGGACCTAATTACGATGCTCTTGACTGGCTTCAAATTATGAGATCCTGGGTAAATATTTTAACTTAATGAACCGTCACTTTTTTCTTTACCACATATGAGAGCACCTTCTCATACATCATCAAATGTTTAGTCTATTAAATCAAACACTTCTGTTTGATTTAATAGACCAAACATTTGCTCCATAAATAATACAAATCCAGCCACATATAGGACACATGACCACTGACTTGTCTCTCAGTTCATTAACCGCATTGCCATCAGGGAGGGAGCAGGAATGTTTCTCAAATCATGTTTAAAATCTAACACTTTTAATAACACAGTAACCACGGCCAAGCTCCAGAAAAGACTACAGCGCATACAGAATACCTCCAGGACATCCCCGCCACAGCCACATCACAGCCCACCTGAGAGACCTGCACTGGCTCCCCATCAACAAAAGAATCACGTTCAAACTCCTCACCCACGCTCACAAGGCACTGCACAACACTGGGCCAGTATACCTCAACAGACGGCTCTCCTTCTACACCCCGACCCGACAGCTTCACTCCACTGACCTTGCCCTCGCCACCGTCCCAGGCATCCACAGAACAATCGCCAGTGGCAGATCGTTCCCCCACCTCGCCGCCAAGATGTGGAACACTCTTCCCACCCACCTGCGACAGACACAGGACCTGCTTAGCTTCGGGAGACACCTCAAGACTTGGTTGTTCGAGCAGCAGCAGCCTTCCCCCCCCCACGGGTGAGTAGTGCTCTTTAAAAATGCTTTGATTGATAAATCAATGACACTTATTTGCAATCAGCAGATTTTCCATTGAAATGGCCACAAAACTTCCCACTGACATGCGGTTTTGCTGATAAAACTGTATAGCGTACAATGTTTGAAAATCTAGTTTCTGCAAATATTTTTCATTTGCACATCACCAAGTACTGATTTGTTTTGCTCCTATTTAAATCTTTGTTTGCATCACACTTCTGAATTAGTGTTATTTTGTCATTCCTGATATATTTTTAAACACTTGTACTATTAATTTTCAAGCTGCGTAAATGTGTGCAAGAAAAAAGAAACCTGACATCTTACAGCCTTTTGTTTCACAATGTTTGTCAGACAGCTCACTTGACAAAAAGCTGGAATTCTAATAAGAGTAAGAAAAGTAAGCACCATTTTCCAGGATAAGATATGAAATAATTAGTAAAAAGAAAGGCTGCAAGCTAAAAACAAGACTTAAAAGCAACTTTACTGCTCATTCACTTTCTGAATGAACACAACACCTGCTCCTTCCAGCTTAAGTTCACTCACCAGAAGGGAGACGAACCATCACTCTAGTCCTAGTCACCAGCAAGCTAAACTATGGCAACACACTCTACGTAGGAATCACCAGGCACATCCTGGAGAGACTTCAGACCATACAGAATTCAACAGCCAGATTCATCCTCGACCTCCCCAAACTGACTCACACCAACCCCCACACCTCAAGAAGCTCCACTGGCTCCCCACTAAGAAGAAATGCCAATTTAAGATGCTGATCCACACCTACAAAGCCTTTCACAATCAAAGATCAGCATACATCAACCACTGCCTTAACTTCCATCAATCCTCCAGACACCTGCGCTCTGCTTCCCTCTCCCTCGCATGCCTCCAAACCTCCTCCTCCCCCACACACATCCACTGAAGCAACAGTGGAGGACACTCCTACAGACTTCATTCTATCTTCTGGAATTCAGGAAAGGACTCTAGGTCTGGCTGTTAAACTGGTCCCTAAGTGGCAATGTTCTCAGCAGCTGGATACATTCACAAGTGATTAACCGCACTCTATGAATCCTGATTGACTCAAGGGGCTGACCAAAATCCCACTCTGTGTATATTGAAACCCATAGCCATAATCGAAAAAAAAAAAAAAAAAAAACACACACACACATGAAAAACCCACAGAATTTCCTAAACTCTGAAAAATACAAAAATCATTGAAGAACCCCACACAAACAATTGAAGGAACCCCACAATAAACAATTTCAACTTCTTTCAAAATGTTAGTGAGTTTGGCTCATGAATAATTCATATTCATCTGTCACTGAGAAAGGATGCAAACTGTGTTAGTCCTATAGAAAAGCTGTACCTTCTAAACCAAATGCCTGAAGAGTAAGCAATTAAATGTTAGAGACCAGAATTCTGTGGTGACTTGGCAGTGATCGAAATGTACTACATTTTGCATGAAAGAAGAACATTCATTTAAGACCACAAAGGGGCAGAATGAGCATCAGACGCTGTGAATGTGCTCGGGCCTATACCAGACAGATGGCGGTTTGTACCAAGAGACCACATTCTCCGTCACGGCAAATAATGATGCTATGTTTTTGCTCTAACTCAGCACATTCAAGTAATTCCAGAGTCACCACAGCTGTTGAAAAGGATGGAGTGGTGGGAAGAGGCTAAGAGAGGAGGATGTAAATCAAAGCCCACACTACAGCGCCACAGAAAATTCTAGCACAAAACTAGTGAAACTGTGACATCTTAATCCTCCAAATCATCCACCATACAGATTTTTTGAATTTCTGGCTTGTTTTAAAATTCTCTGTTAAATCGATTCTAGAGCCTATCAAACTGTATTCCCTTAGACTGTTGATAGCAGGCGGGTGATGTGTGTGCTAACCCTCAGGTCACCCTAGAAAATTCCATAATGAACCAAAATTATGGGATACAACAATATGTGATTATGGCCCCTTTTCTGAACAGGCTGCATTACCAGAGTTAAGCTCTATCTTTAATGACGAGTGTTATAAAAATGAGTCAGAAGATGAAGACCAGTGTAAATATTGAAACTAAAACACATACACAGCAAAATACTGCTAAGTAGATTCTTTTGCGTAAGGGTCTATAACTTCCATCCTTACAAAAGCAACCGTGCAAGTCTTTAACTATGAGAACAACAAAAACTGTAAATCTACCATGATATCATGACAGCAAAGTGTAACAATTGAAAGAGTGATTCAATAACATTACTATTTCTTTATGACAGACAAAGCCTTCCAAGCATGAACATCCAAAATAGACAAATACATACATTGGCAATTAAAATGGCATCTGTAGTCTACAAAAAGGCTACCTGGTGCCCAGCAACAAAACCTAACAGGAAGTCAAATGGATCAATGTGACCATGCTCAAAATACTGTGGCCTACAGGGTGTGGAATTTAATAAAATATCTACTTGCCGATAGGACACGTTCCTTCCTAAATCTAACTGTCCTGTAAAAACAAAAAATCTACTTGTCCCTGTGGTGCCATGTACAGTGGCTACACATTAAGGCAACAATCTCATCATATAAGAGCTCTGATAATAGCCTCTCTGATTATGCCTAATACTATAGTAGGGCTTGAAGACCAGCAATTTTCTTGTTTTGCCACCTTTATGCAGCTCTAGAAACTGCGGTTGGAGGCAGCGGTAAGCAAACGTTCCAGGGTTGGAACGCCCTTCTGAGTCTGTGCAAACCTGCTACCTTGCATGTTTTATGGGTTTTCACAAGATCTTACCTAATGTTTTCCAAAACTCGGAAAAGGTGAAAATTTACTCCTGAAAAGGGCAGAAGTAAAACTTCTTCCAGGGTTGGGGAAAAAGTGGTTACATGGAAAGTAAACTTCTAAACACTCAACATGTTTACGTATGGGGAAATCTACACATGCATATTTGCTTGTGCTAAAATGCAGTTCACAAATATTTTCTAGGAGTATGATTTCTCGGTCTACTTCTGTAAACTCATGTGAATTCATGAAATAAGTAAATCTGCACTAATAAAAAGACATATAGCAATTGGGCTCCTACTTAGGTCTGTTGTTAACCAATAGCATTTGTTTTTATTAAAATCCTATATTTCTCTCTATCCATCTATCGGTGGCTTTACTGTGGGGGACAGCAATCTGCTCTTTCACAAGGAGCATTTTAGAAGGCAAGGAAATTTTGTGCGGTGCCAGAAACTACTGTGGCAATATGTAATATGCGCTTTTTGGGATCGAAAATATTTTTGCTTTTTGCCAAAGTTTGCTACAATGGTAAGGGCCCAGCAGCTCCCACAATAACGTTTTACAAAAGCCATGTCAAAATAAGACATGCATATACAAAACCAAAAGACTGACACCAACGTTGGACCTATTGGCTTTGCCTGTGCTTGTTTATTCTCATGTTTCTCATAATCTTGTTGAAACTGATTTTCCATTATGAATATTGTTTGGAATACTAGTGTGCATCAAAACAGGTCACTGAATGATGCTTCAAAGAAATGGTACCTCAAATTTCATAGTAATTTAGCAAAACTTTTTTTTCCTAGTTGCATTTTTTTTGTGAACATTTTATTTTGAAAGCAAAGAATCATCAATCTTGCTTACAAGGTTCTACAAATATTTGCATCTAATCATCTATTCAGGGAGCATTACACGTAGCACTTTGCAAACGTATGTACACTTTTTTTTCTGCTGGAACTACTGTCAGTAGTGCAGTCCGAGCGTACAACATGTATTTGGAGCGCTAGCCCTAATAACGGTTTTGCATTAATGAACAATACATACAAGCGCGAACAACATTAGCATATTGAAACAAATATTACCTCAACTGCAGCCAATTCCCTCCCTTCTCCATAATGTGCTACTGTGAACTGGCTGCCAAAGGGTGTCTACTGCTAGGGTGGGGTGGGGGCTGGGGTGGGATGGGATGGGGTTCGGGCCTACCTATCCCAAGGACAAATAAAACATTAAAAAGTGTTGTCCTTGACCCCAAATAATGTGTCCTAAGTGTTGATCTATAGGAATTCTACACCCCTGGGACTAGATGGACAGGCCATCCAAAAAATCAGCAAATAATGAAAATCATATAAAAGCCAATGAATAAAAGGGGATGATCCAAAGCCACCTTTCTCTTCCCGTTCCCTGGCTAAACAGGAAAGAAGCAAATTAAGCTGTTTTTCATGTCATACAAAACAAGCAAATCATGAATAAGTTGTTTATCTGCTCATATAGAGGAAATGTGATTAGCTACCTGTTGCTCCCTTTATCTGGTTGAGGATTTCTGAGCACTCGTTTGTATACATCCTTAACCCCCCTCTGGTGCCAGGCCTTTTTTCGGCTATTTGGAGCAGTTTGCGCTTAGGCCCTCATAACTTTTTGTCCACATAAGCTACCCACGCCAAATTTACATCCTTTTTTCCCCCAACATCTGAGGGATTCTAGCGGTACCCAGAGTTTGTGAGCTCCCCAGAAGGAGGCCAAAAAATGTGTCAAAATGTTTTTTGTTTTTTTTAATGGGGAAAAAGGGCTGCAGAAGAAGTCTTATGTTTATTTCCCTGAAAATGGCATCAACAAAGCATTTGTGGCGCTAAAATCACCATCTTCCCAGCTTTCATGAACAGGAAGACTTAAAACCGAAAACCACATTTTTCAACACAATTTTGGTATTTCCTGGGACATAACCCATTTTTACTATTTGTTGTGCTTTTAGCCTCCTTCCAGTTAGTGAAAGAAATGGGTGTGAAACCAATGCTGGGTCCCGGAAAGCTAAACATTTCTGAAATGTAGACAAAATTCTGAATTCACCAAGGGGCCATTTGTGTAGCTCCTACAAGTGTTTCCTACAGAAAATAACAGCGGAAATAAAAAAAAAAATTTTTTTAATTGAGGTGTTAAAAAAAAAAAATAATTTTTCTCCACGTTTTACTCTAACTTTTTCCTGCGATGTCATATTTTCAAAAGTGATATACTGTTACATCTGCTGGACTCTTCTGGCTACGGGGATATATTGGGCTTTTAAGTTCATCAAGAACCCTAGGTACCCAGAGCCAATAAAAGAGTTGCACCTTGAAATGGGTTTTCCTTGTATACCTGGTATACAGCAATTCATTTGGTGAAATATAAAGAGTGAACAATAGGTATCAAGGAAATCTTTGTATTTCCAAAATGGGCACAAAATAAGGTGTTGAGAAGCAGTGGTTATTTGCACATCTCTGGATTCTGGGGTACCCATACTACCATGTGAATTACAGGGCATTTCTCAAATAGACGTCTTTTTTTACACACCGTCTAAAATTTTGAAAGAAAATATTTAGAGAAAGGCAAGGGGCAATAACACTTGTTCTTTTATTCTGTGTTCCCCCAAGTCTCTCTATAAAAATGTTAACTCACATTTTTACATTGAAAACTGATGTGTTTTTTGGAAAGTGCCTAGCTGTGGATTTTGATCTCTGGCTCAGCCTAGGGAAACCTACCAAACCTGTGCATTTTTTAAAACTGGACACCTAGGGGAATCCAAGATGGGGTGACTTGTGTGGTTATCACCAGGTTCCGTTACCCAGAATCCTTTGCAAACCTCAAAATCTGGCCCAAAAAAAATAACATTTTTTTTTTTTTTTTAAAACACACTTTTTCCTCACATTTCGGTGACAGAAAGTTATGGAATCTGAGAGGAGCCACCTGCGTTTTTGGTCCTGGGCTCTGCAGCCATAGATGGAAACCTACCAAACCCAAACATTTCTGAAAACTAGACACCCGAGGGTGTCCAGGGAGATGTGACTTGCAAGGATCCCCCAGTGTTTTCTTACCCAGAATCCTCAGCAAACCTCAAATTTACCTAAAAGAAAAAAAAAGAAAACATTTTTCCACATTTGTGTGGGATCACCGCACCGGCACAGATTTCCTGCCACCCAACGTTCCCCTCAGTCTCCCAGTAAAAATGATACCTCACTTGTGTAGGTGGGTCAATTGCCTGTGACAGGGAAGAGCCAAAAACATGTTGAAATGGAGGGGGAACCGAAGCGGGTCCAAAAGGGCAGTTTGGAAAAAAACATTTTTAGGCTGACAAGTGGGGAAGAATTTTTATCGGTATAGATGCGACAAAGTTGGGTGGTAGGAATTTTGTGGATTCCTGCAGATTCGGGAAGGTTCCATCACAAAAATGTTGGAAAACCCAAAATAAGCAAATGTCCTCTTGCTTGCCGTGGAATAATATGTTTTAGTGTGTGGGGGAGAGCTGAAAGACTGTTACCCCCTTCAGTTGGGGTGGGGGCCTAACCATGCCCATAATGGTTGGTAGCCACCAACCCACAATAATTATTATTATTTTTTTTTTTTATTCCCTGGCATCTAGTAGGCTTTCTGCCCCCCCCAGGGAGTGGATCCGGGGTAATTGCCCCATCTGCCCACCGGTGGGCAGAACAACTTTGGCCCCATTTATTTGGGGTGGGGGTACGGCCATATCCCCACCCTCTTTTTTTTTTTTTTGCCTGGTGCCCTTTCTGCCCCCCTTGGGGACAGATGGGCCTTCCAAAAATAGGCTGATCTGCCTCTAAGGGGGGCAGATATGTCCAACAATAATGTGCCTCCATGGGGAGCGACCCTTGCCTAATGGGCTGCCCCCCTAAACAAAACACACCCATACACACATACCAATCCCTGGTACCTAAGTGGTTCCTGCCCCCCACAGGGGCAGATCGGCTTAATAGAAATAGGCCAATCTGCCCCCAAAGGGAGCAGAAATGGCCTAAAATAAATTTGTCCCCCCCAGGGGAGCGACCCTTGCCTAAGGGGTCGCTCCCCTGTGAGAAAGTAGCCTCTTTCTAGCCTTGTTACCCCCACTTTTGGCCGGTTTGTGAGTATATGTCAGGGTGTTTTCACTGTCTCACTGGGATCCTGCTAGCCAGGGCCCAGTGCTCATAGTGAAAACCCTATGTTCTCAGTATGTTTGTTATGTGTCACTGGGACCCTGCTAGCCAGGACCCCAGTGCTCATAAGTTTGTGGCCTATGTGTGTTCCCTGTGTGATGCCTAACTGTCTCACTGAGGATCTGCTAACCAGAACCTCAGTGGTTATGCTCTCTCTGCTTTCCAAATTTGTCACTAACAGGCTAGTGACTAAATTTGCCAATTCACATTGGCATACTGGTACACCCATATAATTCCCTAGTATATGGTACTGAGGTGCCCAGGGTATTGGGGTTCCAGGTGATCCCTATGGGCTGCAGCATTTCTTTTGCCACCCATAGGGAGCTCTGACAATTCTTACACAGGCCTGCCAGTGCAGCCTGCGTGAAATAACGTCCACGTTATTTCACAGCCATTTACCACTGCACTTAAGTAACTTATAAGTCACCTATATGTCTAACCTTCACCTGGTGAAGGTTGGGTGCAAAGTTACTTAGTGTGTGGGCACCCTGGCACTAGCCGAGGTGCCCCAACATCGTTCAGGGCAAATTCCCCGGACTTTGTGAGTGCGGGGACACCATTACATGCGTGCACTATACATAGGTCACTACCTATGTATAGCGTCACAATGGTAACTCCGAACATGGCCATGTAACATGATCCCCCGGGTCTCTAGCACAGTACCCGGGTACTGCCAAACTACCTTTCCGGGGTCTCCACTGCAGCGGCTGCTGCTGCTGCCAACCCCTCAGACAGGTTTCTGCCCTCCTGGGGTCCAGGCAGCCCTGGCCCAGGAAGGCAGAACAAAGGATTTCCTCTGAGAGAGGGTGTTACACCCTCTCCCTTTGGAAATAGCTGTGAAGGCTGGGGAGGAGTAGCCTCCCCCAGCCTCTGGAAATGCTTTGATGGGCACAGATGGTGCCCATCTCTACATAAGCCAGTCTACACCAGTTCAGGTATCCCCCAGCCCTGCTCTGGCGCGAAACTGGACAAAGGAAAGGGGAGTGACCACTCCCCTGACCTGCACCTCCCAGGGGAGGTGCCCAGAGCTCCTTCAGTGTGTCCCAGATCTCTGCCATCTTGGAAACAGAGGTGTCTGTGGCACACTGGACTGCTCTGAGTGGCCAGTGCCAGCAGGTGACGTCAGAGGCTCCTTCTGATAGGCTCTTACCTCTCTTGGTAGCCAATCCTCCTTCCTATGTAGCCAAACCTCCTTTTCTGGCTATTTAGGGTCTCTGCTTTGGGGAATTCTTTAGATAACGAATGCAAGAGCTCATCAGAGTTCCTCTGCATCTCCCTCTTCACCTTCTACCAAAGGATCGACCGCTGACTGCACAGGACGTCTGCAAAACCGCAACAAAGTAGCAAAACGACTACTAGGAACCTTGTATCGCCTCATCCTGCCGGCTTTCTCGACTGTTTCCAGGTGGTGCATGCTCTGGGGGTAGCCTGCCTCCTCCCTGCACCAGGAGCTCTGAAGAAATCTCCTGTGGGTCGACGGAATCTTCCCCCTGCTAACGCAGGCACCAAAAGACTGCATCACTGGTCCTCTGGGTCCCCTCTCATCCTGACGAGCGTGGTCCCTGGAACTCAGCAACTCTGTCCAAGTGACTCCCACAGTCCAGTGACTCTTCAGTCCAAGTTTGGTGGAGGTAAGTCCTTGCCTCCCCACGCTAGACTGCATTGCTGGGTACCGCGTGATTTGCAGCTGCTCCGGCTCCTGTGCACTCTTCCAGGATTTCCTTTGTGCACAGCCAAGCCTGGGTTCCCCGACACTCCTTCCCACAGGGGACAACCTTCTGAGTTGTCCTCCGGCGTCGTGGGACTCCCTTTTGTGACTTCGCGTGGACTCTGGTTCACTCTTCTTCCAAGTGCCTGTTCAGGTACTTCTGCGGGTGCTGCCTGCTTCTGTCAGGGCTCCCTGACTTGCTGGGCGCCCCCTCTGTCTCCTCATCCAAGTGGCGACATCCTGGTCCCTTCTGGGCCACAGCAGCACCCAAAAACCTATACTGCGACCCTTGCAGCTAGCAAGGCTTGTTTGCGGTCTTTCTGCGTGGGAACACCTCTGCAAGCTTCATCGCGACGTGGGACATCCGTCTTCCAAAGGAGAAGTCCCTAGCTCTCTTCTTTCTTGCAGAATTCCAAGCTTCTTCCATCCGGTGGCAGCTTCCTTGCACCCTCAGCTGGCATTTCCTGGGCTCCTGCCCACTCTCGACACTGTTGCAACTATTGGACTTGGTCCCCTTGTCTTACAGGTACTCGGGTCCGGAAATCCACTGTTGTTGCATTGCTGGTGTTTGTTCTTCCTGCAGAATCCCCCTATGACGCCTTCTGTGCTCTCTGGGGGTAGTAGGTGCACTTTACACCTACCTTTCAGGGTCTTGGGGTGGGCTATTTTTCTAAACCTCACTGTTTTCTTACAGTCCCAGCGACCCTCTACAAGCTCACATAGGTTTGGGGTCAATTCGTGGTTCGCATTCCACTTTGAGTATATGGTTTGTGTTGCCCCTATACCTATGTGCTCCTATTGCAATCTACTGTAATTCTACACTGCTTGCATTACTTTTCTTGCTATTACTTACTTAAGTTTGGTCTGTGTACATATATCTTGTGTATATAAAACTTATCCTCATACTGAGGGTACTCACTGAGATACTTTTGGCATATTGTCATAAAAATAAAGTACCTTTATTTTTAGTAATTCTGTGTATTGTGTTTTCTTGTGATATTGTGCATATGACACCAGTGGTATAGTAGGAGCTTTACATGTCTCCTAGTTCAGCCTAAGCTGCTCTGCTATAGCTACCTTCTACCAGCCTAAGCTGCTAGAAACACCTCTTCTACACTAATAAGGGATAACTGGACCTGGCACAAGGTTTAAGTACCTCTGGTACCCACTACAAGCCAGGCCAGCCTCCTACATCCCCTTGCAAGAAATAGGTTAAAAAAAAAAAAAAAAAAATCCCTGGTGCCTAGGCCAAATAAAAATAGGCTGATCTGCCCCCAAGGGGAGCAGAATTGGCCTAAAATAAAATTGCCCCCTCAGGGGAGCGACCCTTGCCTAAGGGGTCGCTGCCCTCCTGACAAAAAAAAAATAATAATAAATAATCCCTGGCTTCTAGAGGTTTCCGTGTGCGATGAGGAGACCAGCTGGTACCGGGCACCCTACAGGTTAATGCTTTGAAGTATAAAACAGATGTTGTTTAGTACTTGATTTGAAACAGCCATCCCAAAGTTTGATTTTGGTGAATATAAACAAACTTTTACTATCTTAATGTATCCTAAGACACTTAGGACAGAGGGTCAATTTTTCCTGTTGGACTTCGAGTTTAACGTGGGAAAAGCACATATCCTATTCATAACAATTTCTACCACTATCTTGTATTCAGCAGCACCCAGGGGCATTGCAATGCAAAATATGCTGGCTATTTTATTGTCCACTAAAACAGAAAACAACAAGAAGCAAATCCATCTTTCATTTGAGGCAGCTCTTAAACTTTTACCTGCAGACATCAATGGCAGGGTTGAAAGTGTCCTCTCTATGCAAACTACTATAATTAAATACTCATTTCCACACCATCTCCAGTTACCATTTTGGTCCACAGCTCCACATGTTCAGCAAGGCCCCCTTCAACATATTCATATTTTTTAGACCTCCAAAGATAATCTGCACTCACACCACAAGAACCAACAGATTCTGCATACTATAGATCTAAAGGCCTCTGTGCCAACTAGTCAAGAACCATTGACGTGCCCGCAATCAGTAAACTACAGATGTTAAGTCTATCCTAGCTGGTGAAAGACACTGCTCACATATCTGGCCCCCCATAAACTTCACTTTTGAGTGTCACATGATGTCCTGAAATGAAAACTAGGCAACAAATACAATGCCAAAGCCACCGATGAAGCGTAGCACCAACCCACAATTGCACAAATCGCAAAACCATCTATGCACATCCATCATTCAAACCAAGTCAAGAAAATTACTTGTCTGCCTCAATATAACTTCACTCACTAGATACGGCAAACTTGCATACCACTAACAGTATTCAACCCAAAGTGGAGAAATTCAACCATGACCTTCTGCTATATAAATGAAATACATTCTGCCACTCAAAGGTGCTCCAAAAAGCCAAAAGTATTAATTCCACATTTTTCTACAGCCCACTGACAAGTCCGGTACACAAGACCTGTTCTGACCATCACGAACAGCCTGTCCTTCTGTAAGGAACTACCTAGAAACAAATCAGCTATTATGCTGCTACGTTAGGTCTCCCCATTCACTGGTTCATTTGCTAGCTTGTTTTTGAAAGTTGCAAAATAGGCATTACATGGTGTAAAATATACATACAGTTCTCCAAAAAATGGAAATCACAAGAAACCAAAAATAATCAATGTGCTTTGTTCATCACAACAAAGAGTGTTCCCAACGGACACCAGGGCCTGTATTACAATAGGGCACACTGCTCTTGTTTGCATCACCTCGCGTCTTTAAGCAGGAGTGCAAGGTGCAAACAGGAGCAGCACCCTTATCCCATGTTTACTTAGCGCATGCAATGGTAATGCAGCAGAGGCAAAGTAATTCCCTCACTTGCAGGGGTCACGCCCCCATGCAAATAACTGACGCTGTCCCATGACACTGCTGGGCTATATGTGCACCAGCTTTATCAGTATTTAAGAAGGGACCACACAACTGTCTACAGCTCCTTCTGTAATACCATAGGGGCATGGGGTGCATAAAGCAGACATGCATGCATGCTGCACCCCCGGGGCACTATGTGCAATATGGCCCCGGGAGAGCTATGTGTATCAGACCTCAAAAGTGATCTGCTAGAAAACAAATATAGAAACTAGTGAAACCAACAATGTAATCCCTCCAGTTTTTCAACTTGCTTTTCCAATTTTCTTAAGTGGCTGTGGATTACAATACATATTATTATTACCAATTCAAACCCCTATCACATGTTTATATCATCACATTACAAATTTGAGGGCACTGGAAACTGCACTTTCAATTTCATTTTCATACAACTCCCAAAAGAGCACTTTATATAGGACAGTAAACAATGTAAACCGACACTGCTAAATTATTATATATTAAACTGTGAGCAATACCAAGCACAAAGTATTTGGGCGGAGAAAGAAGGGAAAAAGAGGTGGGCCTTAGTCATTATGGAATGGAGTAAGGCCAGGAGCATCACAAACTGGTACTAGAGAAAACTTTCAGCGTGTAGGTGTATTAGGATAAGATGTGCTTGTGATAGCATGAAGGGGGAGGGAAAGGATAGATAGTTCTAGTTGGCAGACAAGCATGGGAAATGGCGATAATGAAGGTCTGTTTGGGGGAGAGGGCATTCTAGGCAACACAAATCAAGGAAAGCTGGAGTGAAGGGTGGAACATTAACACTTTCAGTGAAACAATGCGTGGAGGGACATGGACACTAGAAGGAGATACGAGGGAGAAACAAAAAGTGAAGCTAAAGACAGACTAGAAAGGAGACAGTCTACAGTCACTTCCGGTTCCGGGAGCACATATTTTACAAACGTTATATGACCGATATCTCTCGAAGAGGCCTTGCACTGAAAGTCTTTCAGCACTCTAGGGAAACAAGCTTTTTGAATTTGCAGAACACCTAGTCACCTTTAGAAATATTGTTGCAGGGTGTTTCTTGTTATCTGGCACCATGAAGAGACAGCACCCTAAAGCAATTGACTTCCCTTGCATTATGGAAGGGGTGGCCAAGATCAAAAAGATATAGTGCTGAAGCACAGGAAGCAAAGGGAAAGGAGTTATGCATCCCACACAGGGAACATCAACACTGAGAATCTAGTGTACAAATGCATAAAGCCTTTCAGAGAATGTAAACCAACCTTACCGTAATGAAAAGCTGTGTATCCAGCAGCGTATACTCGAACCACAGGAGGTCAAAGGCTGAACACCGCCCACGCCCTGGAGCTTTTCATCTTGTATGTAAAGATCTAGAGAATTCCTGAGTTCACTTTTCCTAGATGTAAGGGTTGGCCTTCCATCATTTGCACGAGCCACAACATGCCAAACATACCTCAAGAAACACCTCTCCTCTCCCTAATCCAGAGGTCTTCAAACCCCACCGGGGGGGGGGGGGGGGGGGGGGCTGTGACTGTATTGCCAGGGGTTGCGAATGGCTCTGCAAGTGCTTGTAAATGAACATGGCCTGCAAACATGACCTTATTTATTTGCTGCTTTTCCAGGCTGTCTTCGTTTACAGGGGTGGTGCATGTAAAATCATGAGAACTGTGACTGTGTGTGCTGTGGAGGTCGGGGTCATTTAATGTTGTGACAGTGTCAAAGACATGACTAACAAACAAAATAATAAGTAACTTTTGTGGTTCTTTCACTTTCAGGTTACTGAAGAAAAATAACGCACAGACCTTAAATAAATTGAAAATGAATGAAAGTTAAACTAATGAATTATAAAACCATTCTTAGTTCTGTAAGGAACTTCAATTGGTTGATGCAATCACTGCAGGCGTCTTTGTGTGCATTCAGAAAATGTGATTTGGTTGTTTATAGTGGTACAAGACCTCAGCCTATGAAATTAAGCACGGTCAGTATGCAAGTCATTATTTTAAAACTGCATTGCACATAGTGTAACATATATGTTGTCGCAATATGATTTTGTATTTATGATAAATCATGTGCTTTCATGGGACAGATTTTAGCAATAGGTAATCAGATTAGTATCTAGTGCAAGCATTTTATAAGCAGCCGTTAAAACGATGCATTACAGAACCCAGATAACCCTCTTATATTACCTCTCAAAGGGCCATATGTACGAAAGCTTTTTCCCATAGACACAGAATGGGTAAAATCCTTTGGTACATCTGGCCCATAATGAATAACGTAAATCTTTGTCACCCTAAAGCTTCAAGTACCTCCATGAGTTAACATCTATAGAAGATCCCAAGCAGCCTTTACATTGATCAATCAATTGCACACACTTACATTTCTCTCAGGTAGCAAGCACTCTGGCGAGAAGGCTGGCTTCTTTAGCTCTCTTTCTCTCTCGGCTTCACAGCAAGATACATAATCACTTCTTTTTCAGCCAGTGGCACCCCAAGGTCTGCGTTAACTGTTCAGGTACACTCGTTTTTTCACATAAGGTATAAGAACTGTTTTCGTAAAATGAAAAGAGCATGGGTAGCCTTCAGATCTCACCCACTTTGGCCTCTGATCACACGCACATGTCCTTTGAGGTGAACTTAGGAGTCGCATTCATCTGCAGAGCCATGATAGACCAGTCCCCTGGAACCTCAAAGTAACTGCCCAAGAGAAAGAGGAAAAGATACTATCAAAGGAGCTCTTTTTGTAAGGGGCATTATTAGCACGAGTGCAGCAGATGCAGTGACAACAGGAACCACTGCACCACCTTTATGGCTGCTTTAATGCCAAAAATGGAAATGAGGCCCATTGTCGTTGCTAGCATTAGGGTCTAGGTCACGCTTCCCGTGCAGGGCACCTTGTCCAAACAACGAGGGGCGGCGGGGGCTTTTATCCCATTTTTATTTTTTTTGAATACACAAAAGACGCAGACATCCTGCTTTGGGTGTCAGACCCAGAATGATGACCCATTGGAGTGGGCAGAGGAGACACAACAGTAGGTATCCTAGGTGCTTACGGTGCAATGGCACGGGGTCCCAGTTGTGTGAGTGATCAACAAAAGCCCCAATTAAGGCCATTTAACTATACTTTCCTACTCCTATTAGGGCCCAGTGCACCCTTGCTGTACCAGTGTTGCTTTCAGCCTCGAGCAAAGACTCAAAGGAGGGGAAAATTGGAATCAAGCGAGATGGTGGGGAGCAGGTGAAGCAAGATTGGGGCCCATGTTTAAATTAAAAAAAAAAAAAGCCACAGAGTCCACTTCGCAAGGTAGTGGTTTTCATTAGGGACGCAGGTGCTGTGGCACTTAGGCTCAGGGGTGTAAGTGGCACACTACATCACAGATATGACTTCCTTACTTTACAAAGGGTGCGTGGGGGCTCATTTTCCTTGCTCACACTTAAACAGAAGGCACCCTTGCTGCATGGGGGGGCAAGATATAGGGACTAGTTTTCTTTCTTGAAGGGGCAGAGGGCCCACTTCAATATTGGTGAGATAACTAAGCATGGTGAGGAAGGGGTGAACGAGGTACATGAGACAGCCTTTAACTCACAGCTGTAGATGTCGTAAGAGCAACAGGTGCAGTTCAAAGAGACCGAGGAGTGTGAGGGGCTCACATCACCCCAGTTATGGGGAGCAGTCTTTTTTGGCCAGTTTCTATTTTTTGTTTGATACATTTGCTCTTTCAGAAATTCAACATTTAGTTCGGATTATGGTCTATGGACAAAGTATCCTTGAAACCATACCATAAGCCCTGCCACTCCAGCGCCACCAATCCTGTCATAAAGGTTTGTGTGTGTGGGAGGGGGGGATGGGAGGGGGCAGAGTTGAAGCATTTTCCTTCTAGGGCGGTGTTTCAAAACAAAAATGCCTGAACCCCATGCAGCAGCATTAAGGCTACACCCCAGGCTGGACTGGTAAACGTAACCAGGAAAGTTAGTTCGAAACCCTGGGCCATTCATTCGCTAGACTTCTCGGCTCGTCTGCTGTGGCGAAGTTATGCTGACTTTCAGAGTGGTTGTTAACGGGGGAGTCTGGCAAGGTAGAGAAGCGGAAGTCACACAAAGTGTACTTGTAAGCATTTGCGAGTTTGTTTCAAGGGAAAAAAAAGTCCACTGCTTCTTGGAACCCGTGGTGCTACTGGTCGAGAACGAGCTATAAAGCGCTGCTCTGCAGGAGTGCGGGGCTTCGGAAAGCCTAGAAGGAATGACTGTTAATGAAGCGAGTGGCGCTTGGAAGCAGGAGAATGTTCTCGAAGGCAGCGGGGGCGGCAGGCCCAGAACCCGCACGCATGGGAGGGACGAGCGGCCCCAGTGACGGAGTGCCGACCCCTTCACACGAGCATGAGAAACGCCTCACGGTGGCCCCCATGCTGCAGGGAGCCCCGACATACCCCATGTATGAGGGGGACAGGGCCGCCGTGGCTCCTCCTGGAGGGGCACGGGAGCTGGAGCTCGGAAGTGGTACCGGAGCTTCCCTCGGGAATGTGTAGCACTGGCGCTCCTGCTCCCACTGCTGTGAACTGCAACCCTTCCAGTGGCCCGGTCTGTATCCGGCTTTACCTCCTGCGCTGCGGTAATACAGTGCTGATAGGTACTGTGATCTTGTAGGGAACAGATGCTCTTAGCTGGCTTCCTATAAACCAACGCGGCCCAACGGGGGTGAACTAAGTGCACAGATTTCCTTTAAAAGAGAAGTCTCCTTTTTCTTTATTCTTTTAGGACTGTCTCGGCCCCCTCAATAGCTCCTTTCTTTCAGCTACACACCATTATGGTCTAAAACCCCCTCCAGCCATTGATTACCTCCTTCCAAGTGGGAGCTGCAGAGTACGACTCCTGGCAGCAGAAGCTGTGTCACTGCTGGCCCTGGAGCAGGGCTCCAGGTATCCCGCAGTACTAGGAGATAGTCCTAGCCAAGGTGTACGCAGACACTCACTCTGTGTGTGACGAATCCAGCATTCACGCCCTACAGGACTTTTACCATACCCAAGTTCCACTATGAAACCACTATTACATACGTTTATTAACCATTTCTGAACATACATTACTATCTGGCTCTGCTTGATTAACAGCGCTGTCTTGTTGAGGGAAAAAGTCCACAAACGATTCATGAACAAAGAGACAGAAAAAAATAACAGGTATACCTCATACACTCACAAGATGGGCAAAGCTTCATCTGTGACTGAAGCATCATTACCAAGTAAGAATAGCCCCTCGGTTTTAATGATCGTAGTACAAAATATTAAGGATGATTCTGCATGCTAGGTAAATGTGAAACTGTCTCAAGCAGATACAGGTTCTCACTTCACCTACTTTGACTTGGCCATGGCAGACAGGTTTGGAGTTGTATGGCTCGTGGCGCACCTCTCTTCCTAGGACAGATGAGAACTCAAACTTGACTGTATGTTGATGAGGTCATACTATTGCGTAAGCAGCACCTGAGCTTGCAATGATTTGCTCATCAATTACCAACATATAGTAACCAAAGATCATCACTTTGAAGGAACTGAGAAGCAACTTGCTGCTCAGCAGAGATTTACTGACTGAGGTAGACGAGAAGTGCTTAAAATGTTTACTTATTGGAGCATTTTTTTTGTCCAAACTATAACAAGTGACACCACCTTTGAACAACAAATCTTTAAAGGTAAGCAGCAACTGAGCCTCTCTTGATTTAAATGTCTTTATGATGAATGGATGGCCATCACGATGGTCAATAGGCATCCAGTCTATGTGGACTTCATTAGCCAAGCAAAACATTGACTCGCCCGCTAACATGTTACCATCCACTCTTGAAGACGCATCTTTGTCACCAAGGCTCTCATTTACTCATTTTCTAGGAAAAGGATCCTCTCTGCCCAGAGTGCCCTAAGCTATACATCGGTCCACAGGCAATGATGTGGTGGCCTAATCAAGTGATATGGCAGCCTGATCCTGGCATCCGATCTTGGCCAGCTGAAGTCACCATTAGGATCCAACGGGAGCACAGTGCTTAGTTTGTTTGAAAAAAAAAAAAAAAAAGGCAAGTGCCAGGGCCCTCGTCGGACGCCACAGAATATTACACCACCCACAACCAGTGCTGCCAATGACAGTACCTACATAACTACTAACCACCACACTCCTACAAGAGCGGCAGTTCATTCAGCCTGTTCGAGGCCCCCAAATCTACAATGGTGGCTTGGGTGGCAGGTATTAGCTGTTTTAATGTATTTTGAATTAGTAAACAACTATTGTTCTACTCATCTCTAAATAACACAAACAGCGCCACCATGTGGCAGCTGTCATCAGAGTCGGTGCTGACAAGTGCCGGTGCCGAGCACCAGAAACCACTGGCTCAAATTAAGCACTGCAGGTGATTCCCTAACCAGGACCTTCTTTATGTCTCCTACAGTACTCGTTTGTTTGGTCACCATCTTCATAATAAATGGGGCACACTGCTTTCCCAATCATTGCTAAGCTGTACGTGGAGGCAATAATAGAAAAGACCTTCTAACAATTTCCCTCTCTCCAACTCCTGGGCTCCAGGTCTCTCTCACCTATTCTCGGGCTCTCAGCTCCTCTCATCACCCCGTTTGCCTCCTATCCTGGCTTCCTGGGCTTTGTTGACCTTTGTGTTCGAGGTGTACCTCTGCAGGGCTTCCTCCGGTGCTCCTCTCACACCTGTCATGTCTGGTGTGTTGAGGTCAGTCTACACATGCGTCCCACTCCAGAAACTTGTACTTCTCATCCTGTATCGACGTCGTCATCTGGCCATGGGTACTTTTTCTCTGGGTGTTTTTATCTCCAGACCCGGAAGGCACATACGCATGCCTTCATACTTCTATGATCCACTGAGCCTTGCTCGTCTGGTTCACACTGCAGCTGAGCTTAGGCACTGAATGCACTGAATGGTCTGGAAAATGTGAATAAGCAGTGGAATGTAATAATAATGGTCGAGATGCATAGTAGCAATTCGTTTTAACCACTATAGCAAAGTAGAATGTCAGTAAAAAAAAAAATAATGAGATAGGAAGACATTAAACACTGCCCACTTTATCCCCTCTGCAATAATAATCTAAACCTAGTGGTTTGGAATAGAATTAATACATGAACTTTCAGTTTGTTCCTCCAAGACACAAAAAAAAAATCACAATGCCTTGTGTTGCTGCTAGGGGCAACTGATATTTGGATGTGCATGCTACGCCCTCCCCGATAGTGACTCCTGTAAGTAAACATGGTATTGGAAGGGGGAGTAAAGTTTGATTTCTTGAGCCTGTACTTCTTAAGAATGGATGCTTTCCATATGGAACAGCAATCCGTAGAGGCAAAGTATGGCAGAAATGTGGACTTAAAAAGTAATGATTTTTGATCTGTATAAACACGGTGGCAATCACAAAGCCGTTTATGCATATGTGAAGTATATTCCTGCAGCAAAACTTCACATAATCATAAATGCCCTTGTGAATTGGCCTGGATCCATAATCCAAAAAGCATAGGTTAGGGAAACCGTTTTTTTAAGCTACGGACTGGACCAATGCTTGTTCTATCGGGGTACAGAGTAACGATGGGGCCCCAGTCTGACCTAACTGCATTTACAACTCGGCCCATTATTTCACTCCTGATGGCCGTGAGTGTGAACGACTGCTAGTACCCACTTAAAGCGTCATGTCAGCTAGCCTTTATACTCTAACAGGGCTGATAATGTACTGGTTTACTTTATTAGTGCTTAAACGTAGCTAAATGAGGGATACCTTATCTGTGCAATTGGGTAACAAAGGCTTATTCTATTTAAAAGATCATACTGTTACTAGTCCAACATCTATGATATACATTGAATACTTACTAAACATCCAACAGAACTCATTAGGCAAAACAAATATATACTCAACGGACCCATTGCCTCTAGTTCCTGGTCACAAATCACTACCATTTCACATTATTTCATCATCGTGGCACATAAAAACATATTTCATTACAGGAAAAAATGCTCTCTCCTCGCATAATTATTCAGCCCATGCAAACTTCTTGGAATAAGGTCATTTCAAAACAATTCAAGTCCACGATACACCCAACTGAGTGCTCCAAGCAGCCCACATACATGGGCATTTGTCAGTCTTGCGGCCACAACTTTAAATTATCAGATGTCAAACATTCTACAATCCTATGGCGACTGGAATCTCTTCAAAGACTGTCAGTCTGGACTGTGGAGGTGGGCGGTGGATCTGTACTACAGAGTTCGCCTCCCCAAAGATACCAGTAAGAATGGAAGTGGTCATTTAGTATCCAGAGGACACAACTCCATTTCACCAAGTTGTACTTAGCTGCAGACTTGCACCTCAGTCATTTCTCTTGCACTGGTAAAGAGCAGGTTCTGAAGACCTAATTAAAACAGGCTTCTTTGTAATGTTATCAACAGATCCTTTTGAATCAGAGTAGGCGTTGGCCAACATGGTTGCCCTGACAGGCTTCGGGGTAGTTCTACACAGTGGGGTGGGCAGGGGAGTCAGTGGGTATAGGAGTTGTGAGGACCAATATGAAGAGCTTCCCATCTGGGTAGCGCGCATGCTCAGAGTGGACGCCCTGCTTCTTGATACTAGAACCAACCTGAGGCCCGAAGCTGAAAGAGGGAGATGGCTCTTGAGACAATTGTCAGAGGAACAAACCGCTGTGCATGTGCAACTACACACATCACCATGTAAAACATACAATGAAAAACAAGTGGTGCTATTTCTACACGATGGAAACCGAGGGAGCTTATTGAAATAGTGGAGGGTAACACAGCCCGTTCCCAAGATGGGATTGGGTGCACTAAACTGGCAACGTTCCAGTTGCGCTGTGGCAATTTCTTTCATAACATGCAGGAGCCAAACCAACGTTCCCAATAATAGTGCTTTCCAAGTCCTCATAACCGGAAATTAGTGCCTAATTGACATGAAGTAACACAGTTAATGACTGCCAAATCTTGTGCATCGCTGGATCACGGCCATGTACCTAGATTACATTCAGGCAGCATTGCAAAATGTTTCTTAACACGCAGCTGACAACACAAAGGCCTAAGCAACAAGAGCTGCAGTAATTAAGTTTGCTTGGTGAACCTAATTTGACTTGTTTATTTATATTGAGGGCGTGACGGGAACAAATATTTCATGGCTCCATCTTTGGAAAGCTGGAGCGAATGAGGCAGCTGACAAAGAGCTAAAAATCAGCTTCTTGACAACCTGGGAGCCACTTTCTTTCAATAGACACATCACTGTGGCCAGTTCACTACTGCTGTCCCCAGCTGTCTTTCACAGTATCCATCCACAAGAAGGGACAACCCAATCACTGTATCCATCCACTAGAAGGGACTACCCAATCTACCCCACAGGCTTTGGGTCATTAAAATAAAAAGGCACATCCCTAGAGGTCTCCTTTGTACATAGCTCTATGGCAAAACAGCTTTTAATACCCAATTTACTATATTTAAGGGAAGAAGGACTAGGCAAGAGAAAATCGGTATATGGGGTTTCACAGGCGATGTGTATATGTTTACTATGCGTTCTGTGCCTCCTGTCTTGTACTGGTTTTTGCCAATTAAATACTGCAAAAGCACATAAATGCATACATATTTGATTATTAACAAGCAGTATATTTATTGGTAGCCCCTTAAATCGATTTACTCTTACCTATCCCTGGTTCCTTAATAATAGCGGCAGAATCAAATAATCTAAACACAAACAAGGTCCCCATGAAAAGTTGAGAGAGGGAGTTGAACTGATGACGTGGAGAAGATGTAGAGCTCAGTTAGAGAGGATCATTGTTAAGCTTGGTGCAATAAATAAACCCCTTACTAGCTTCAGTTTTCTCCAAGCTCTGGTGCAGGAATGATGTTCCAAAGGCAGGGTTGCAAACCTTCTTATGTTATTCGTACGTTACCATTTATGTATGATTATGTAGCCTGAGGTGTCGAGAGCTTTAAGAATCAGCTGACCAGGTTTCTTTAGCCAGTACTCCAGAACGGAATGTGTGGGGAGCCTCTGTTTTTAGGATGGAGCGCGCAAAGCGCTCTGTCCATGTTGTAATCTATCTATGGGCTTGTAACCACGCCCATCAGTTCGGTTGGTTCGTGGGCTTGCCTTTTAAAATCCGCTTGCTTTCATTAGTGAAAGGCATGCGTAACTCATGCCTTTTCCGGTGTTTAGCCCTCCTCGAGCGCACCGACCAACTACTGAAAACATACGAGGCTCGATGTTTTCCGTCTAGTTTCTGGACTACAATTTCTCTTTATTTCGCAGCGCAATCTCGCTGGGCAGTAGTTGAGCGCTTTGCAGGACATCGATCCTGTTACATAGGTAACCGCACTTTTGCCGGTTACATGGATAGCTGCACTTTTGCAGATAGGTTCCACTGTGTTGATGGCGGCCGTCGGCTCGCTTACGTGAAACTTTTACTTTTCAGTTTATATGGCAAGAAACGTCCGGTTAGTTATGTGAAACTCTTTTACGTTTCATTTCCAATTTATGTGGCAAGAAAAGTCGAGTTAGGAGTTTACAATGCTAATAGCTCTAACTCGAGCAAACGCGAGACCCAGTGCATTGCAAATGCTTGTTTATACTTGTTGTGGTTCATTATATTGGGCCTCTCACTGATAATAGTCCAAAAGAAGAGTTAGCCAGAAACTGGTAGGTATGAATTCAAGGGGCAAAAAAATAATCAACATTTAAGTCCACCAAGAGGATGTCTTGTTTTTAATCTGTAACATTTCTTAGAATGCCATGATCGCTCTGACCTCCATAAAAGATTCCGGAGTCTGAATGCCACAGGCTTTACCAAAAGGAGTAACTTCACAACTTAACAGTTGTTATAAGTGTGAAACTGTTCTTTCCTTCTGAGATGGAGGATGTGTTACTCTCCAGTTTTACAGGTTGTGGCACTGATCCTGTTTAAGTCCGCTGCAGAATCCTGCAACGTGGCAGCTGTACTCTTGCAGGGGTGTTTCTGTGGCACACCTCCCATGCATGGCACGGCATGGTATATTACACCTCTTCAGGTGACAGCATGAATTCGCTGAGCCCAATGTAGGCTCAAGGGTGCTTATCAAGGCCAGCATAACAAGTTAACTAAGGAGGGCTACAACAGATATTTCAATTTAGATCAGCTGTAGGTAAGTTTATTGTGTGTTAACATTTAGGATGGGTTCTGCGTTGTATCTCCACCACAATTCAGGACCAATGTTGCAGCATTTATGGAAATGCTTAAATAAAGGTCTATTTTGTTTTTTTGGTGGGTGGGGGCACAATATACTATGAAAAGGGTAAGGTTCTATGCCACTGGGCCCCTCACCAAGCATTATTTTAAATCGCCCATCGGTCTGCACTAACAAGTGTGCTGTTTTTCAGCTGGTTCCTTGCCATTACTCAAGTTGTGTACATCTGGTCCGACAACAGGCCAAGACTGGTGTGCTGCAGGGCCCCAGGGGGCTTTGGTCTCCTATGCTAATGAGGCGGGACAAGTCTGAGAACCCTTTTCAGACGTCTACGTGCTCGGTGAGTTAAAGCGTGTGGCCACACAAAGCGCCCAGACTGGAGGGGCTGCCTTTGTCGGAGCGAAGCCTCGAGGGCCTCTTAGAACAGTCCCATAAACAGAACACCCACCTCACAACGGGTGTGCCTGGAGTCAATACGGCAATCCTGCACTACACGTCGTTGTACCACGTAATAAACCGAAGTGCGCTGGGTTTTCAATGCAGTGTGTAAGCCCGGGTGCACCACAGAATGTGGAACACAAACTGCTGTCTGCACAAACAGCACCGTCTAAGTCAATCAGTCTAAATGACTACATTAGAGGGTAACCCACCGCATGATGGGGGTGGACAGCGCCATTATACCAGTGGCGAGGACCAGGGTGGCTCAGTGAGTTGAACGCTCGTCGTTGACAAATGCGGTGGTCTGAAGGACATGAGGCCCATCTCGGCAAGGAGAGCTAGCCATCATCCCGAGCCTTTATAGTGCTTAGAAACGGTAATGGTGCTTTACTAAACGCTATGAAAACATTATTATTTAAAATTAAGCCACGTGAACAAACATGCCAAACACGAACGAGGCAAATACGCAGTAATCAATAGAAAACAGCCTCGGTCAAGATGTCCGACCTTAAAGTATTCCTTTCAGCCGGGGCTCTGTCACTCATGACGAATTATTCAACTTCACAAAATCGATAGATAACGAGCCAGAGTGGAGTGAGGGTTCGCTACAGGCTCGCTCGGATGACATTAGGGACCCTGTGCTGCTCGGTAGGCAACTAATTGGATTATAGCTGCAGTTGTGTGTGTTTGTGGGGTGGGGTGAGGGGGGGTGGATACATTTCTGGAACGGAGCACGTATCTTTACATGGAGCTGAATATTCGAGAAAGCCGAGAACCAACACTCGGGGGCTCTGATTTTCCCTCATGTGCTGCCCCCGACCTCCCACGCCGCAGACTCGCGGTCTTTGTAGCATCATATGGTTAGCTGAAGCTCTAACAAGGTCCCCCGGAGCACCGAGCGCCTGGCCCTGCAAGAGATTGCAAAGGAAAACATATGCGGTCCACACAACGCATCCCGAGCTGAAACCAGAAGCATGTTTATGTGTTTCCAAGTCCTGTGCAAATGTGAGCAGTAACGCCCCCTCCCCTCGGCGAGAGGCTTCTGAGCAGAGCAGGAAGCAATATATCAAACTAAGACTTGGAACAGCTCTCCAAGCGGAGGCCACGCACAGGAGACATTTCAGATGTTGTACATAATACCACCACCACCCCCTCCGCCGGCCCCATGCAGAGGAGCACAGACCGCATCACACGACACATCTCACATCCACGTCACCACCACCCTCCGACGGCCCCTTCAGAGGAGCACAGACAGCATCACATGGCACATCTGAGATCCCCATGTTACCACCTCCCCCCCCCCCCCCCGACGGTCCCATGCAGAGGAGCACGGACAGCATCACAGGACACATCCCATGCAGAGGAGCACAGACCACATCACATGGCACATCTCAGATCCCCAAGTTACCACCTTCCCCCCCCCCCCCCCCAACGGTCCCATGCAGAGGAGCACGGACAGCATCACAGGACTCATCCCATGCAGAGGAGCACAGACCACATCACATGGCACATCTCAGATCCCCATGTTACCACCTCCCCCCCCCCCCCGACGGTCCCATGCAGAGGAGCACGGACAGCATCACAGGACACATCCCATGCAGAGGAGCACAGACCACATCACATCACATGGCACATCTCAGATCCACATGTTACCACCACCCCCTCCGCCGGTCCCATGCAGAGGAGCACGGATAGCAATCGCACGACACATCTCTGACCCCCGAATGTTACCAGCCCCTCCGACGGTCCCATGCAGAGGAGCACGGACAGCATCACAGGACACATCCCATGCAGAGGAGCACAGACCACATCACATGGCACATCTCAGATCCCCAAGTTACCACCTCCCCCCCCCCCCCCCAACGGTCCCATGCAGAGGAGCACGGACAGCATCACACGACACATCCCATGCAGAGGAGCACGGACAGCATCACACGACACATCTCTGACCCCCGAATGTTACCACCCCCTCCGCCGGCCCCATGCAGAGGAGCACGGACAGCATCACATGAGACACATCTCTTCTTTCCATGTTACCACCCCCCTCCACCGGTCCCATGCAGAGGAGCACGGACAGCATCACATTGCACATCTGAGATCCCCATGTTACCCCCCCCCCCCCGGTTCCGTGCAGAGGACCACAGACAGCATCACACGACACATCTCGGATCCCCATGTTACCACCCCCTCTGACGGTCCCATGCGGAGGAGCACAGACAGCATCACATGACATCTCAGATCCACGTCACCACCCCCTCCACCGGCCCCATGCAGAGGAGCACGGACAGCTTCACACGACACATCTCAGACCCCCCCCCATGTTACCACCACCCTCCGACGGTCCCATGCAGAGGAGCACAGACAGCATCACACCACACATCTCAGATCCACATGGTACCACCCCCTCCGCCGGTCCCATGCAGAGGAGCACGGACAGCATCACACGACACATCTCAGACCCCCCCCCCCCCCATGTTACCACCCCCTCCGACGGTCCCATGCGGAGGAGCACAGACAGCATCACATGACATCTCAGATCCACGTCACCACCCCCTCCACCGGTCCCATGCAGAGGAGCACGGACAGCATCACACGACACATCTCAGACCCCCCCCCATGTTACCACCACCCTCCGACGGTCCCATGCAGAGGAGCACAGACAGCATCACACCACACATCTCAGATCCACGTCACCACCACCCTCCGACGGTCCCATGGTCCCTAGCCGTGCACGGTTCATTCCAACGTTGGCCGATAGACAAGCAGAGCCTGCCTCGGCCTACAACCCTGGATCCAGTTAGAGGAAAATCTGACTGACGTCTGCGCTCAGCAAGCTCACAACAGAGAAAGGAGTTGGCTTAATACAAAAGAGCAGCTGGACCAGACAGCCCTGCAACGACTGTGCCAACAAGACTGAAGTCAAACTACATCCACAGCCCCCTTCAGTTCCACGGCTCTGTGGCTCTGAAACAGGATGAGCCGGTTGGAGGTTCTTTTCCGGCAGACTAACTATGCACATTGCATAAGAACGCTTATTTCTGCAGCCTGGTCGGTATTCTCTTCCCAGTACTCTCTAAACGACGTTTTAGTACTTTAAGTAAAATGTTTATATTTTGTTTTCTCAACACTCATTCCAGCGAAAAAAAGCACTAGATTCAACACTGTGTGGCAGTTAAGAATGGCTGGATTCAAGCACATATCGCTGGAGGATGGAAGATAAATATGTCGAAGTATGTATCACCGTGTACGCCAAACCAGAAGTCAGATAATCAGAAAGGGGTGGCAGCGCCTCGCCAGTAGCTTTCTGTTATCAGTTAAGACCCCGGGTAGTTGCTTTTGGTTCCAACTCACTGACACAGAATTCATCTCACTGAAATGCCAATAACCATAATCATTTTAAGCTTGGACTATTGCAATATTGTACATGCTGGTCAAAAAAACAGGTATACAAAATCAAAAATAGAATGTGTCTCGGCCACAGAAGGTGCGAGCCAGTTTCACTCGCCTTGAATTGCTTTCTCTGCGGCAGGTGATCACCTCCAGGGTACTATACATCACGCACAAGACAATCTGCGCTTTATCGCGAGAGTCACCAATTATCACCCCAGCAAGCACGTGGGATAATCTAATGCATCACGCCTCTGCCCAAACATAGGTAGACGATGAACACACAGAGGAAGATCCATTCAAGTTCTGGACCCTTGCCTATGGAAAAAAACTTGATCCAGCCTAAAGAGGTCAACTGATGCTATCCTCAATTTATAAAATACATTTAACCTATTTCAGTGCCTGAAAAGCTTACTCAAGGAGAAAACCTGGAAATGCCAACAGTGACTGTAGGAAGTTGGCTCTGTATGCACTATTTCAAAGTAAGGAATAGTATGCACAGAGTCCAAGGGTTCCCCTTAGAGGTAAGATAGTGGCAAAAAGAGATAATACTAATGCTCTATTTTGTGGTAGTGTGGTCGAGCAGTAGGCTTATCAAAGTTAGGCATTTGTTGTACATACACACAGGCAATAAATGAGGAACACACACACTCAGACAATTCCAGGCCAATAGGTTTTTGTATAGAAAAATATATTTTCTTAGTTTATTTTAAGAACCACAGGTTTTAAATTTTACATGTAATATCTCAATTGAAAGGTATTGCAGGTAAGTACTTTAGGAACTTTGAATAATCACAATAGCCTATATACTTTTCAAATAAAACACATATAGCTATTTAAAAACTAGACAGTGCAATTTTCAACAGTTCCTGGGGGAGGTAAGTATTTGTTAGTTTTTGTAGGTAAGTAAACCACCTACGGGGTTCAAGTTTGGGTCCAAGGTAGCCCACCGTTGGGGGTTCAGAGCAACCCCAAAGTTACCACACCAGCAGCTCAGGGCCGGTCAGGTGCAGAGTTCAAAGTGGTGCCCAAAACACATAGGCTTCAATGGAGAAGGGGGTGCCCCGGTTCCAGTCTGCCAGCAGGTAAGTACCCGCGTCTTCGGAGGGCAGGCCAGGGGGGGACACAAGTTAGCACAAAAAGTACACCCTCAGCAGCACGGGGGCGGCCGGGTGCAGTGTGCCAACACACGTCGGGTTTGTAATTGAAATCAATGGGAGACCAAGGGGTCTCTTCAGCGATGCAGGCAGGCAAAGGGGGGGCTCCTCGGGGTAGCCACCACCTGGGCAAGGGAGAGGGCCTCCTGGGGGTCACTCCTGCACTGGAGTTCTGATCCTTCAGGTCCTGGGGGCTGCGGGTGCAGGGTCTTTTCCAGGCGTCGGGATCTGAGTCTGGCAGTCGCGGTCAGGGGGAGCCTCGGGATTCCCTCTGCAGGCGTCGCTGTGGGGGGGGTCAGGGGGGACAACTTTGGTTACTCAGTCTCGGAGTCGCCGGGGAGTCCTCCCTGAAGCGTGGTTTCTCCACCAGTTGAGTCGGGGTCGCTGGGTGCAGGGTTGCAAGTCTCACGCTTCTAGCGGGAAACGCTGTTGTCTTGAAGTTGCTCCTTTGGAAACAAAGTTGCAGTCTTGGGTGAACAGGGCCGCTGTTGTCAGGAGTTTCTTGGTCCTTTTAGAGCAGGGCAGTCCTCTGAGGATTCAGAGGTCGCTGGTCCTGGGGAAAGCGTCGCTGGAGCAGTTTTCTTCCGAAGGGGGGAGACAGGCCGGTAGAGCTGGGGCCAAGGCAGTTGGTGTCTCCGTCTTCTCTGCAGGGTTTTTCAGCTCAGCAGTCCTCTTCTTCTTAGGTTGCAGGAATCTGAGTTCCTAGGTTCAGGGGAGCCCTTAAATACTAAATTGAAGGGCGTGTTTAGGTCTAGGGGGGTTAGTAGCCAATGGCTACTAGCCCGGAGGGTGGGTACACCCTCTTTGTGCCTCCTCCCAAGGGGAGGGGGTCACATTCCTATCCCTATTGGGGGAATCCTCCATCTGCAAGATGGAGGATTTCTAAAAGTTAGAGTCACCTCAGCTCAGGACACCTTAGGGGCTGTCCTGACTGGCCAGTGACGACTCCTTGTTATTCTCATTATTTCCTCCGGTCTTGCCGCCAAAAGTGGGGCCGTGGCCGGATGGGGCGGGCAACTCCACTAGCTGGAGTGCCCTGTGGTGCTGGAACAAAGGGGGTGAGCCTTTGAGGCTCACCGCCAGGTGTTACAGCTCCTACCTGGGGAGGTGATAGCATCTCCACCCAGTGCAGGCTTTGTTACTAGCCACAGAGTGACAAAGGCACTCTCCCCATGTGGCCAGCAACAGGTCTCGAGTGTGTCAGGCTGCTAAAACCAGTCAGCCTACACGGCTAGTTGGTTAAGGTTTCAGGGGGCACCTCTAAGGTGCCCTCTGGGGTGTATTTTACAATAAAATGTACACTGGCATCAGTGTGCATTTATTGTGCTGAGAAGTTTGATACCAAACTTCCCAGATTTCAGTGTAGCCATTATGGTGCTGTGGAGTTCGTGTTTGACAGACTCCCAGACCATATACTCTTATGGCTACCCTGCACTTACAATGTCTAAGGTTTGGCTTAGACACTGAAGGGGCACAGTGCTCATGCACTGGTTCCCTCACCCAGGGATGTGGAATTCCTATCGCCCGACGCCCGGGACATCTTGTTTGGGGTCAAGGGCAACAAGTTTTTATGTTTACTTTGTCCTTGGGACAAGTAGGCCCAACCTACAAACCCTTTGGCTGCCTGTTTACAGAGAGTGGAATTCTCTGCAGTTGAGGTAATGGGTTTCCAAAAGATAATGCTCTTCGAACTTGTATTTATGGTTCATTATTTGAAAGCCTTCATTATTAGGGTGAGTGCTGTAAATAAATGTTTTAAGGTCACACTTCACTACTGACGTTGGTTCCAGTACAAAAAAAAAAAAAAAGTGTACACACGTTTGAAAAGTTTAGGCTAAGAGGCTAAGTATAATGCTCCCAGAATGCTCTCTGATTATATGCAAATGAAGTGTCATTTAGTAAAATGTGTTGATGCATGCTAGTATTTCCCAAAAATATTTCTAATGGAAAATCAGTGTAACCATTTTCAACACGATTATGGGAAGCATGAAAATAAACAAACACTGACAAAGCCAACTGATCTGACATATTTTTATAAGTCTTTTAGTTTCATCAATGCGTGTCTTGTTTTGACATGGCTTTTGTAACACTTTATTGTTGTGGGAGCTACCAGGCCCTCAACATTGTAACAAACATTGGCAAAACCCCCCCAAAAAGTTTTTGAACTCTTAAAGCACACGTTGCCACCAGCGGCATAACAAAGGCCCCGCAGCCGCCCTCCGGGGTGCCCCTCCAGCACAGCACCTGCCCTGAGTGAGTCTGGAGAGGGGGCTCCTCCATGTTCTTTGCAAAGGGGCACCCTCCAGTTTCGTTACGTCACTCATTGCCACTGTATTTCCTGACACTGAACAAAACTACTTTGTGTGGCAATATGCTCCTTGTGGAAGAGCAGAATGCGATCGCTCACAGTAAAGCCAGCCGAAAGAGAGAGAAATAGAAGTTTAATAAAAACAAAATGTCTTTGTTAACACCAGACCTAATTAGGGACCAAGACCCACATGTAGGTAGCTTTTTGCATGTCGCAAACAGCGACTTTCGCTGTTTGCGACATGCAAAAAGCACATTGCGATGCACAAACCCAGTTTTGCGATTCAGTAACCTGGTTACCGAATCACAAAACGGGTTTGCGACTCGCAATTAGTAAGGGGTGTTCCCTTCCTAATTGCAACTCGCAGTGCAATGCAGGATTGTTTTGTGACCGCGAACGCAAACCAATCGCAGTTTGCACCCATTTCAAATGGGTGCTAACACTTTCGCAAAAGGGAAGGGATCCCCATGGGACCCCTTCCCCATTGTGAATGTCACTGTAAACATTTTTTCAGAGCAGGCAGTGGTCCTGCGGACCACTGCCTGCTCTGAAAAAATGAAACGAAAACGTTTCATTTTTCGTTTTTGTTATGCATCTCGTTTTCCTTTAAGGAAAACGGGCTGCATTACAAAAACAAAAAAAAAAAAACTGCTTTATTGAAAAGCAGTCACAGACATGGTGGTCTGCTGTCTCCAGCAGGCCACCATTCGCGAGGAGGTCGCAAATTGCGACCCACCTCATGATTATTCATGAGGTGGGCATTTGCGAAGCCCTTGCGAATCACAGATGGTGTCAAGGACACCATCCTACATTCGGATTTGCGACTCGCAATTTGCAGGTCACAAATCTGAACCTACCTACATGTGGCCCCAAATTCTTAAAGAAAGTCACAAAAGTGCACCCATGGTATATGTCGTACCCCTATAAAATATTTGTGAACTGTATTTTAGCATGGGTAAATACGATGTGTAGATTTGCTCATGTGAAAATCTATTGAGCATTTGCAAGTTCATTTTCCCTCCAGCCACTTTCTTCCCAACCCTGGAAGAAGTTCTAATTCTGCCATTGTCAGGAGTAAATGTCCAACCTTTCTTATTATGGGAAAATATTAGAGAGAAGCTGGTAAAAATCTTTAAAACATGCAGGTTAGTAGGTTTGCGGACTCAAAGGCATTCCAGCCCTGAAACTATTGCTTACTGCTTCCTTCAGCCCCAGTATGCAGATCTGCAGAAAGGTGGCAAAATAAGGAAATTGCTACAGTAGGGATTGAAACTCCAAGTATTCAAGCCCTACTATGGTAGTAGCCCTGGCATAATCAGAGAGGCTATTAATTGCTGCCATAATTTGTCGCCACACTACATGGCACCAAAGGGACAAGTAGATCTTTTTACAGGACAAGTAGATTTGAGAAGCAACCTGTCCCCTGGACAAGTAGATATTTTAATAAATTCCACACCCCTGCCTCACCTATGGTATAGTGCACCCTGCCTTAGGGCTGTAAGGCCTGCTAGAGGGGTGACTTATCTATACTGCATAGGCAGTGTGAGGTTGGCATGGCACCCTGAGGGGAGTGCCATGTCGACTTACTCGTTTTGTCCCCACCAGCACACACAAGCTGGCAAGCAGTGTGTCTGTGCTGAGTGAGCGGTCCCCAGGGTGGCATAAGATATGCTGCAGCCCTTAGAGACCTTCCCTGGCATCAGGGCCCTTGGTCCCAGGGGTACCAGTTACAAGGGTCTTACCTGGATGCCAGGGTGTGCCAATTGTGAAAACAAAAGTACAGGTTAGGGAAAGAACACTGGTGCTGGGGCCTGGTTAGCAGGCCTCAGCACACTTTCAAATCAAAACATAGCATCAGCAAAGGCAAAAAGTCAGGGGGTAACCATGCCAAGAAGGCATTTCCTTACAGGGACCGAAAACAATAACCTCCTTAGAAAGTTGTCAGTGGAAACCACTAACAGGGTGTATGATTTACTCGTTTGCATAACGGATCGTTTGGGAAATAACACACAGCCATTGTCATCGGAGATTTGTTAGCAACGGTGAAGTGCAAACCATGCTACACATATACTAAAACAACGTACAGAGGTGGCTTAAAACCAGGTTGGCAGAACGGCCTGTGTTTAGAAGCCCAGCAGTGGACTTAGGACCACAATCAAACGAATATCATTGGCACGAACTAGAGAGGCTAGCTGCAAATAGGGACAATGAGACACATGTCAGATAATGACAGTACACCCGAAAGTATACTCCAAGACTAAAGATGCCTCATACATACGTGCCAACATTTTAGAAGACGAAAGTGGGAGTTAAAAAAATAAATAATTGGGATAATGTATTTCTCCCACTGACTCCTACTGAAGGAGAGGCAATTTCAGGCAGGAGACAGTTAAACCCATTTTGGCTAAAAAAAAAATGGAGAGCCTCCTGCCTGCATCAGGTCCATTGCGATTTATGCTCATATTCCACATGGTGGGCTTGTTGATCTCTTATCTGCCTCCCTTTATACAATATAGTTTTATTTTTTTACAGGTCTGGAGCTAGAAGAAGGGTCTGCTCTAGCTTCCCTCTTACTGTCCAGGCAGCAAAGTATCCTGGCATTTGTAAGCCATGATGGTTCGATCAGGTGCCCATTTATATTAATAATAAAAGTAGCTACTATACCCTGGCAGTGGTTGGATGCCTAGTGCAGTTTTACTCTGTTGTGAATATCGTCCTTAGTGATTAACGAGAACGTGTAGCATGTTTTGTTATTGGTTTAAACTTCACAGGTGACAATTGACCGGATGGTATTCTATCTCCAACTGTACTGGCTTTCCCAGTATAACCAGAATACATGTATTGCCTTTTTCAGGAGTTAGAGCAGCTATGGGAGGGTGAGGTGATTTTCTTCTGGATGAATTTGAACAGTGATCTGCTCTTGGATACACTTTGCTTTATATTTTTGGACAGTACGGTTGTTTTCCTGCCTCCTAGCTTTCTGGGAGCTTCCGCGGCTAGCCTTATCCTCTCCAGCGTCGTCATTTTTAATGAGTGGCTGAACAACTGTTGACTGTTTTCGATCTGGGATGTTTCACAAGAGGAGATGCTGAGCTGACAAAGTCACAATTGCATTATGTTACGCTAATCGGATCAAAGTTGTTGATTTTCGCAAGGATATGTTTTTTAAATGAGGATTTATTTCAAAACGACATATCCAAATTTCCTCCTTCCTTTTGTGGTGCAAGGTTGGACGTTTTGCTGTAGGAATGACGAATGGTCAGACTAATCAATCTCTAATCAAAAGGTAGATATTTGACAGATGCAGAGAGGGTTATCGCAGTCAGTGAAGGAGAGGGGAAGGGTTTAGAGAGGTTGTGGAGCCGAAGTAAGTTGTCGAGGTCTCTAAAGCTTCACTAAGTGTTAATATTGGGATTTCCCAGCTATTTGTTACCCTAGGACAGCTAGCACTTGTTTGTGAGCAATGTGTTCAGTCATTTGTTCAATGAAGTCAACTTTGTATTCAGGAGAATGAAGATTTTATGAGTGTATCTGGTGTTAGATCATGTATGTGAAATGGCCAGTTTGAAACATTTGTAAGTGTGGTGATTCTTGACATGACATATAATGTTTCACAATCTGGTGAGTCTAAAGAAATAAATAAATAAAAAAGTCACTCGACCCCCTAGTTTTGGCATGGTCTCTTTACGGAGAATAAGGAAACCCCGAGGCACTAGTGAGTCCATGACAAACTGATTGTGGAAGCTCAATCTGCATTTACTGATCAAACATTTCATAACCTAAGTGCCAGTCTGTCTTTTTCTTCCAGTCTGTCTTTTTTCTAAATGAACTTTTTAATTGTTTTTGTATTCCTTTCGACTTAAATTTTACTGAATTAACATTCACTGATAAATATGCATGTATTTCAACACTTACACTTGAATTACTTTATTATAGGAGTAATAGCAATAGCGCTCTCTTCAGGAGGGCCAAGCAGGCAATGACATTGGCGGCCCGCCCATCAGTTTTAATATAAGAGACTATTTTTCTCCCTGTGGTCTAGGGACTCAAAAGAGAGTTTCTTATGAACTTGAAATATTCCAGTGCAAAAGACCAATGCTTCTTGCGGAACCTCTGACACCAATTAGGAGAGTAAGACCTCGCAATTCCCACAATCCTTTAGAGTCAAAGAAAAAGGGAGAGCGACAGACTTTAATAGCGAGTGGGAACAAACTGATTCTCATGAACCTGACACAAACGTGATTTTTAAAGAAATGAATCATCTGGAGGGCATTGCACACCCTTGGTCCTCAGAGTGGGTTAACGTTGCCTAAAGAAGCACATATGTGCCGGCTTGACCCTAAAATTAGGGAACTTGATTCTTCTAAACTAGGACCAGTTGCTGCAGCGTGCCCCCTTTGAGAAGCAGCAGCAAAGGTGGATGGGAATATATTCAGTGCTTTAAATGAAGCACAACCCTTGCTAAAGAGTTTTTAACTACAATCGTAATGCACAGCCTTATCAAGTAAATGGAAATGAAGAGGGTGGCAAGACCAGAGGCTCTTTAGCGGGGGTGGCTCCTCCATTATTGCAGAGGAGCGTCAACCCCCCCTCCCCACCCACCGCCAGAAGCAGCAGCTGCAAAACCTTTACAAGAAACCGATAACAAAACTGTGTTTGTTATTATTTTCTTGTAAAGGGGCAGGGCTTTGTGGGTGACGAGCACGGAGGGGAGTGCCCAAGCACTCCCCTCAGTGCGCATGTATGTTTGGCCAGCCGTCTCGGGCTCTGTGCGCTCCCAGCCAATCCTAACGTTGCTTTGAGCAGCGTCAGGGTTGGCCGCAGGGCAGACTGGGAGCCTATGCCTGCAGCCTGGAGCAACGAGGGAAAGAGGAGCAGCGTGGCGGCATCAGAGGAGGTAAGTGTTTATTTTATATTAAATGTTAACTCCCCCAACCCCCCTCGCCACACCCGCCCCTTCAGAGGGCAGCGAGCCAAGACTGCCCTTTAGCACTTTTTTTTACCTTCCCACTCCAGAGGCAGCTAAAACAACAAAGAGCTATGCATTGAACCAACAACTTTGCTTCCAGCTTCTAATGTGAGCTTTTCCCCCCTCTTAGCAAGTAAGCTTTTGTAGAGAGGCATGATGAATTTGCACTCAACTGACGACCCCTGTGAGAGGAGACATGGGTGTCAGAAGACGGTTCATATTTCACAGAATATTTTGGGACTCTGTTAAACGGGTCTCGCCAGTTGGTGATTCCTGTAGATGATCTAATGACCAACGACAGAAAGATACAGACTACTGAGAAAAGAGGCAATTCGGAGGAGTTCCCTTCAGCCCCATGGGATAGTAACATTTTTCTTGTGAGAAAAAAAGATGGGGGTGTTCTGCCTCCCTTTGCTGAACCTGTTAATGTTGGGTTTTATGACTGTGTACATTTTCCTTCTAGTTAGTGGTAAAATGCTTGTGCTGTCTCTTGAAAACACTGTAAAACTGGCCTACACCTGATTAGTACATTTAATTTTCTTGTAAGTCCCTCCTCAATGGTACATGTGCCTAGGGCCTGCTAATCAATGCTACTAATGAGCTACAGCACCCATTGTGTCACCCACTAAACTAGACTTTTAAAACATGTCCCAGGCCTGTCACTGCAGTCTAGAGTGCGGTATTAAACTGCCATTTGGACCGGGCAAAATAAACATTTTGCCAGTCCTAAACCTTCCCTTTTATTACATATAAATCATGCATAATATAGGACCTAAATGCTCATATTGATGGTGCCTGGTATTTAAAAAGTAGGGACATGTGGGTTTAATTTTTGCATATCTTGACATAGAAAAGCTCCTAATGTCATGTTTTTACTGTTGTAAGGCTATCTCTTCCGTAGTGTAGAACTGGGTTGCCTCATTACCCTTAATAAGTGCTAACTTCAGATTTGGAACAGATAGAGTTAAGCTGTTTACACTCAGAATTGTAATTTAAAATACTCCTAAACGGTAAAGTCTGATTTTAAGTTACTATTCTGGAAAAGGCACTTATAGAAAGTTGGTATTTTTCTTCCTCAAAAGTGCTTTTCTGCCAGTGTCACATAGCTCTGAACGGTTCTCATGTGGTGTTGTGTATACTGCTTCCAGATATGGGGACAAAGAAGGCCTAGGTGTGAGGGGAGAGGATTTTCTTGATAGGATGGCTAGTGAGCCGCTTATCCCTACCCCGATTACACTTCAAAGGACTCTGCCTGCAGCACATACACAGGAACCAGACATGAGGCCTGCCCTTACCTTTGCCATCATAGACAGTTTAGAGCCAAACTCAATGGAAGGACTGACCAGTAGTTTTTGGGTTTGGCCCAGGCAATCCTTCCCACACAAAAGCTGGTATTAGGTATAAAAGTGGCACATTCAGAACCATTCAGCAGAACACTCCTGGACCTATGAAAGATTCATAAGGTCTGTCCTGCTGTCTCAAATATATAAATAAAGAAAACATTTTTTATTAGTTATGGTTAGAATAACATACACATAAGGCAATGCCAGGTATCAGATATTTAAGAAGAAACACAGAAAATATATTTATAAGCCTCTTCAGCTAGAGGCACTAAGGCCCTCATTTGGACTTTGGTGGTCAATTTCCCTGACCGCCAAATTACAAGTGCTGGCAGCTTTCCGCTAGCATTGAGGCAGAAAGCAGCCAGCGGTCGTGCTGGGGGTCAGCGCTGCAGAGGCAGGTCCCTCGCAGGCACTGCCACGCCAGCAAGACTCTGCTTGCTGTATTACAAGCCGTAATACGGCTTGGTGGAGTCCTGCTGGCGTGGTGGTGTCGGCTATGGGAAGACCCCCGGGACCCATCCCCTCCTCAGCTGAGGAGAAAAGTGGGCGTCCAAAGGGAGGGGGGATAGGGTCTGTGTGTTTGGGTGGGAATGTGCATGTTTGCGGAGGGGGGTGCTGAATGCGTGTATGTGCGGGTGAATGGGGGTGTCTGTGTTAATGAATGTGAGTGAGTGGGTGTGTCTGAGTGCATGTATGCCTATGCTGAATGGGTGTGTATGTGTATGCATGCATGCGTGCGTGCAGGGGCGTGGGGGGGGTGAGTGTGCGGACAGGTGGGGGGAGGGGGGGAGGATATGTGCAGACGTGTGTGCAGGCAACAGGAATGAAGATTCCGGTCACCGGGTGCATGACCACCAGGGTTTTCGTGGCGTGGTGACCGCCACGGAAATCCTGGTGGTTTGCAGCCTCGTAATCCGGACAGCATGTTGGGGCCTTCCGCCGGATTGGAGGTGCTCAATGCGGCAGTGCGACCGCACAGGCAGGCCAGGCGGAGTTGTGGAGGCTTGGCATCTGCCAAGCCTCACAACTTGTAATGTGGCAGTCCTCACCGCTGGCTCTGCGAGGCTGGCGGTCTCATGACCTCCAGCCTCGTAATGAGGGCCTAAATCTAGAAATAACACTGTATCCAACCCACCCAAAGAAAATAGGGAGGAGGAACAGAGGAGAGTAAACTCATACGAGGAAAGCATTTCATTCATGATAACAAACAAACAAATCCAACAACACCTTCAGATTTGCAATAGGCAATTCCCATAAATTCCATTTGAACACAAACCAAGTTTCATCAAACTTTGTAAGCGAGAGCACCCCACTTGCTTTGGCAATAGCAAGTTCTAGCTCATAATCTGCTGCATGTTCAACCATTATTCCGTGGCCCAAGGTGGGGCTGAGGACACTGAAGATCTGGCAATACAAAGTCTAGCCGCAACTATAATAACAGACAGCAGCCGCCTAAAACCAACATTATATACTATTGTGTATCCCATCATTATTTCCTTATGAGTAAACTGCATTTCAAAGCCACAACAGAACGCTGTTAATTGGCTTACCAAAGCCCCAAAATCCTGCAAAGCTGGGCAGGTTGAAAACTTATGTAGGATGTCAGAAGCCACAAGACCACACTTGGGGCAGCTAGGTTTATCCGCACTAATATTCCCACCCCACCTCATAATTCTCTCGGGAGCATAATTTAACAAACAAATGGTCTTAAATTGCTCTAACTTAAGCTTAATAGAGTGCACAGACCCCTCCATCGTCTCCAAAGCACTGGATATTTCTGTAGGTGTAACCTCACCCTCAAGCACCTTGCTCCACTTAGAGGCTAAAAGTAATCCATCATCCAACCTAGACTCACAAAACCCCAGACAAATCGTGCAATTTAAGGATTTGCTGCTAGTGCAATGCAAGCAATTCATAATAGTAGAGTCTGTTAGGTCAATAAGGGTATTACAGCCAGACAGGAAATAGTTTCTTAACTGCAAGTACTTTAAAAAATGGTGTTGGGGCATTCCATAGACATCTTGGAGCCCAGCGAACGAGTAAAATCCATTCAGATTATATAGCTGCCCCACAGTTTCAACCCCAAGTCTGGCCCAGTACCTGCCAATCCCACACCTCCAGAAATCCTGGATTATTCTATAGCATTGTGTGCTGACTTTTGAATCCTAACGAGTATCTGGCACAATTTTCTACCATATAAAAATGATATCCTTAATAAACTTGAGTCTAACCAGATTGTAGTAATTGGGATCAGTAACTCTATACAGAAAAGGCCCGGGATTGCACCCATCCACAAAACCGGTCGCCTATCCAAAACACCCCCATCAAAGCCCACAGGAAATCCCAAACAACCTGATTAAACGCTTTCTCCGCATCTAATATCATCATACCCAACTTCTTTCCCCATTTTTTTTCAGATACTTTATAGGCAGCAATTGCTGTATGGATATGGCTAGTAGTGTCTCTGCCAGCGATAAAGCCGGGATGCTGCTGCGAGACCAAACCTACCAGAAGGGGGCAAAGCCAGGTCGCTAGAGTTTTAGCATAAATTTTGGTATTAGCATTAATCAAAGAGATGAGACAATATGACCCCCTCTCCTCCTGTGGTTTGCCCTTCTTCAAAAATATAATAATATTAGTCATATTCCAGGGGTTAGGAACTTTGCCGTCCTCGGTCCTCGTCGATACTCTGTATCACACTTAAAAAGGAGAGGGAGTATAATATCCTTAAAGGCCTTATACAAATCTAAGAGACTAGTCTCTTCCCCAGCAGCCTTACATACCACCAGAGCCGCCATAGCTGTTTCAATTTCCCCAACAGTGATATCTCTCTGGAGCACTAACTTAGAAGACCCCCCCCAGGCTGGGGAGCCTACAATTCTGGATATATCTCTAATCCAACTGGCCTGGCTCCTTGAGGCAGGCCGTATAGTTCCTGATAAAAAATTGAGAATTGCTCCGTGACATCCTGAAGATTGGTACAGACCAATCCATCACTGCCATTAATACTTTATATAGCACATTTTGCCCTTTTTTCTGCAATTTGGTGCGCCAGGACCCGTCCCATCTGTTATCCATATTCATATTGGAGGGCCTTATGTTAAGCATAGCAAGCTGCTACCGTCTCTCTCAGGTTTTGTCCTAAAAGAGACCGTTTATGTACCAACTCAAGATGTACATCCTGCTCATCAGAGCTACCAATATCCCCCTGTGCTTAGCCCTGGAATGCAGAGTTTCCAGCAATAAGATTTCCTGACCCAACTTCGTCAGCATACTTACAGTATTTTGACTTGTACTGTACATAAACTGCTCTGTATTTCCCCTGATATAGCCCTTCAGGGTATCCCACACCACATGAAGCGAGGCTGTGCCTATATTAATCTCCAAAAATTCAGTAAGGGAGCTTGTAACAAATTTGCAGTACTTGGGGTTAGTGAGAAGGTATTATGGAAACGTAAAGTGAAGCCTCTCCCTCCTTACCACCAGGAGTTTGATTGACCATAATATGGGGTTATGCTCAGAGGTGAGACTGGGACGACCTCCAAGTCAACATCTCGCGCCAGTGCCCTTTTAGCAAAAATCATATCTATCCTTGAGTAATGCTTGTGTGAAGGATGGAAAAAAGGTTTAGCCTGTGGTGGTTCAACAGAGTGCCCTTCAAGTATCTACCAACCTGTGCAGGCAAGAGAGCTCCTGTATAAATGCTCTAGTTTTAACCATGTGAGGCATAGCAAAATGATTAGTAAAATCAATCCTGTAATCCATAACATAGTTAAAGTCCCTCATTATATGCAGCTCCCCAGACCACTCCAATAATTCAAGTCCATGAATATCAAATACCCCAGGATCATCCACATTCTGTCCATATACAATACAGACAACAAATTTCTGACCGCATACCATAAACTGTAAAACTGCTCATCTCCCCCGCCAGTCTGCAGCTATTTTTAATACCTTAATTTCTGAATTCTTAGCTACCATAATAGCGACCCCCCCCCCCCCTCAAATGGAGACAGACTGAGAAGTGCTAATAATACTTTTATAGGCCAGCTGATTGAGTAAGAAACGGCCTTTATAAGCAAAATGTGTCTCTGTTAGGACTAACAGGAGTGGACAATACATCCTGATCTCCTCCCGCACTAGTTGACGTTTGGTGGTTTAGTTGAGGCCTGATATGTTCCAACACATGCACTTAAACATAATCATTTTAGCAATGCCCTTAGCTGCATACAAACCGCTGACTGCCAAAAAACATTATCAGAATAAAACCCTGAAGACTGATTTGGTTAGGAATTCTTAATCTTACTGACCTTTTTCAACTCAGAACCCCAGCATGTAGGAGACACATCTGCCAAGTGTGACCACCCCCACTCCCTCTAACCATACTCCTCCCTCCCCGTATCTGGCTAAGAGAAACCTCCCCATCCCTTGGTTGTCGATGGAAGACAGCCCAGGGTGTCAACCTCCACAGACTGCTCCCTGCTGCCTACCCATTCCCCCTGCAACCCAAAGAAGAGAGAATTTACAGCGTCCCAAACATACAGCGAAAGAACCAAGAAGAACAAACACACTATTACAAAAAGAAAACCATGAGCACCAAGCATATCGAGGTATTTAGACTGACACCAATTCTACTCAACATTAGCAAAGTCATTGGCAGGCATCTAGTCTATGCTGCAGAGCTTTTCAGACTACTTAGAACCCGTGCTGTGTCTTGCTCAGTGTGACACATCCTGATACAAAGGTCCTTGATAATCTTGAGCCTAGCTGGCTCATGCAAGAAGACTTGGATCCCAACTGCTTTAAAAGAATGAATGAGCTGACAAAACTCCAATCTTCTGTCCATTGTAGATTTACACAGGTCTGGCAGAACAAAAATAGAGATAGAGTCAACAGCCCCAGGAGAGCAGGACGGGCTTTCAAGTATATTGCCTGCCTTGGCAAGTAATTACCTGCATAGATTAAAATCGGTCAAGAAGTTGTAGGCTTGGCTTTGGACCTAGGTGCATCATTTTTCCGATTAATTGGAAGCCGCCGTGGGGGTTGAGGGAAGATGGCAGGTTGATCTCGCCTCTGTGAGCTCATCCCCTCTCCTACTCCGCTGCAATGCTTGCCACTGCAGTCACAGCTACAGCCGCTCACCTGTTTGGTGATTTCTGGCTGCTACTACAAGCTGTTTTTGAGCCCATTTCACGCAATTCAAATGATCCGGAGTGGACAAGGACCGTGCATGTTACTTCGTGCTGGGAGGCAGCAGGGTACATATCGCTTCTCCTGAGAGTACAGCATATCTTTATCCGCTCAGCAACCTCGATCTCCAGCAAGACCAGAGACTAGTGCAGCATGGTGCCGCCGCACATTAACGCGTCCCGGGTGGCTGCGGGGCTCATGCAATGACTAAAGCCTGTGGCCAATTTACAAATAGCGAGGTCCAAGGCCCCCGTGCATTTGCAGTCACCAAAAGAGAGTGCTCTCTAGGGTTAGGGTGCCAGATACTGAAACTGCTCAAGTCGAGAGGAACAGTTGGCCTCTTAAAGATGCATGCCGCGGGCAGTTGGTCTTAGGAGAAGAATCCACTTTGGCAGAGGTTCCGATGACTGACATTTCGGCTGCAGATGGTTAATTCAAAGGAAATACCTCTGCTTCGATGACGGAGGGTAACAGTGTTGCTGGATTGCGAGAGAATGTGATTTTGCCACAATGTTTCACTACCAAGTCTGATACAAGTGAAGTCTCTGCATCTATTCCTTGGGACACTTTCGACACCTGCCGCAAGTAACTTAGAAATCAGTGTCTGTGCTGATTTACTACCAGTGAGTACTGTGGGGGCCTCTGCATATGCTGACATAAGGGGATGTCTGTGGGGCCATTAAGGAATCGTATGTGGAAAATGTGCATGCAGACAGGCCAGGTGGGCCAGAGATGTTAAAGGGGCAGTATCAATACATCAGGCTGTAAAAGGAGACTCTGCACCCTTAGGTCTTCTCCGGAGAGCTTACCGCTCATTCAGTCTGTTCAAGAGGTTGAGACTTATTGTTCTCTGGGTGCTAATGTGGATGCTTCTGTCACTGGCTTGGAGACTGTAGAACACGCTACTGGCTTATTGTTGCCACCCTCTGCACGGAAAAGCCAGAACAATACAAAGAAATCCAAGTGTAAGTCAGCGCAAAGAGCCCCCCCAACTTGGTAAAACCACTCCCTCACTAGTAAGGAGCAGGGCCACAATTAGCAGCATCACAGGTAGTCCATTGCGGGACTGGTGTTTGTCAAAGGGGGGAGGTTAAAGTCTTAATCTCCCTACTATCTACGGTTCAAAATGAGTGTCAGGCATCACAATCTGCAGATAAGTGGAAAGGCGAAGTATCATCTAACCTAGCCCCCTCCTAGATCTGAGAGCTCAACATCCCCACCTAGAACAGCGTTAATGCTTCGGGTGGTCCACTCCTTTCACCAGTCTCATCTACCATAGCCTCTTTTGATGATGGTGCTGCATAGGAACCCTCTTTGTCTTCAATCATACAATTACTCCAAGCACGGCGGGTGAAGGTGCAACAACACTATGCCCAGGCCAGGGCTGATAATGTGTCGACCCAGCACTGACTGAAGTAAGTGGTAAAGTAACTGCCCTCTCTATGGATGTTTTGGAATTGCAGCAGCGAGTGGCCAATGCTGAAGGGGCTGGGTCAGCAATGGTCAAAATTGTGGAGGATCATGATCGCTATCTGGCCTGGTCCAGTCAAAAAAATTGGAGATTTGGAAAATTGTCAATGGAGGAATAATTCACGAGTTTCGGAATTCCAGAAGAGCGGAATGGTGATGATCCTAGAGAATACATTGTGCAGCTGATCAGGAGGGCATTCCCAGAGCTATCAGATTGGAATATGGATTGTCTGAAGAATAAAGACTGGACCTGCTTGCCTTGAACTCAGGCTCTCCAGAGTGACTCCATGGGTCAGTTGGAGGAAACAACAAGCTAGAGGGCTCCCTGCAACTGTCCAGAGGGCTAGCACTACCTGAACCCTGTTGCCAGAGTCCTGATCCCCAATAGGTGCCGCCCCAGGGCCTGGGCCCTTGGCTGTGTCCCTCTCATTTTTTTTCTTCATTTTTTTAAAAGTGAAGATAAAGACGTTTTGGGCTCCTTGCGACTGCTAACTGACCTCTTCGTGCTGAGAACTGACTGCCTACGACGACCGCCCACCAATGTGAAGCTCCAGGAGGAACTGCTCTTCAAGCCAACAATACCTGTCTGTGATGACTACCGACACTAAGCTCCATTGCTCTTTCCAACAACAGCGACACTCTTCGTTGATGCAAGTCTTCAAGGACAACTAGCTTATTGTGCTGCATCAGTCTGACACGCCCTGCCTGCTCCTCACATCCCCTGCTAACGTGAACAGTAGTCTTCGTCAAGGACTACAGGTAACTCTTCAGCGGGGTGAACCTGGTCCATGTACTCAACCTGCGCTCCATCGCTGTCGACTTGAACTTGTGACTTTCCCCCTGTCCAACACAACCAGATAACCGTGAGGGGGGCTTGGGGCTTTTTTGGGCTATTGTCACCGAACACTTTAAAAACTCATACCTCCAGTTCAAATGACTTCTGACACTGTAATGTCAATTTACTCATTAATTTTTACTTTACTTTTCTAAATTAGCTTCTGATTTTCCTTGTGTTGCGTTTTCATTGTACAACTGTTTGATTGCTGCAGAAATACTTTAAACATTACAAGTTAAGCCTGACTGCTTTTCTGCCAAACTACAAGAGGGTTCAGCATAGGTTTTAGTCACCTTTGTGTTTCAACCTGACACGAATAAGGTTTATTAGTTGAGTGGGCGTTCTGCCACTTTCAACTAATAATCTAATTTCTTGTAGTCTCCATCTCCGAAGAGATCTGTTAAGATGAGGACACTGGCCCACTAGAGATGCCTACTTATCAGTGACTGCAAGTCCAGTGGACAAATCATGTTTTCAAACACGCTAATGAAATCAGTGACACAATTGTTTAGGTCAAAACAAGTGGTCTTGATAATCTACATTTTCGTTGATAAACTCCAAATTTACATAATTCTCGCTTTGGTCCAGACACAGAATGTAAACTTTGGCTACTGTGAATAGTTCTATAAAGGATATGAATGAAAGGATTATTCAACCCTGGAGAAAAACAATTCTACGTTTCTGTACTGATTTTTATGTTTATGTGGTTAATGTTGCCATGTTAATTAATGATGGTATTAGGCTTGCTTGTTATTCCCTCATACTGTTATTCTGACATGAAAGCAATATGATTTTTATTTTAGGCAATGATCAAAAGCAGGATTGTTGAGGTCTCTGATAGTCTTTGAAAAATGATACTGTTTTTCTGAGACAAGGAGTTTATCAAAGAACATTTAGTCTGGTCATCAACATAAAGAAAAAGGTCTTCAAGATTAATTTTGAACATATGGGCTTATTGTTCATGAATGATCTTTTTTTGACCCATGTAACATGTACTTTTACTTCTACGCTTTACAGATATTGCAGTCTTCTAATCGTTATTTCAGGCTGCTATTACAAGTAGTTAAAAAGTCAAATACATAATCATTGTCTCAGTGTCTTTAATACAAATGAACATTCTTAATTGCAATAGCAACAAAATTTTACATCTTGCGTCAAACGTACAACGTGTAGATTCTAGAGCCAACATAGTCTCCATGTTTCCTTAGAATCTACATCTTATTTAAAGGCTGTTCTTTTTAATATAAGTGACACTCATTATGAGATATCAGAATTGGAATAGCCAAGATGATCAGCAAGCCTCTTTCAAAATATCTTTGAATCAAGCTAAAACATTCCTGTATTCACTTGATGGTGCTAGAATAGCAATGTAAAAATAGTTGTTTTTATCTGCACCGGATATGTTTTCTTGATCTTCCAAAACGTGAGCCGGAAATAGGCTTTCTAGATTCTCTGACACTAAGGACTTTGTCAATGTGCAAACGAGAGACAGAAAGCCTACTGGACTGAACCACTCCACGACCCACTGAGGAGTATCTGAGAGAGATGTGTTTCAGGTAATGATCAACTCTGTGATATATTCCAGGAATGATTAGTGGAACCCAAAACCCCTTTCATAATAGAAATGCACACTCAATAACACTTGAAAACAATGGCTGTATGTTTTAAAATTACAATCCTATCCTACTGCACATAATGTGACTAGTAACTAACAAAAAATAGACGCTGCAACGTTCAAAAGAAGTGTGAACAGCAACAAATATTTGTACATACTGAATATGCAATTTTATATCAGTTCTAGCCTCATAACCTTGGTATACTAAGCTAAACTAGGCACCAAAAGAAAAGCCTATTTGAATTTCAAAGATAGTTCATATCCGCATTCCTGTTTTGAACAATGACGCTAACCTTCAATGTAATAATAGCATTGTCTGCTATTTCCGTCTGTGCTGGCAGACATGCTGATAATCCCAGCAAGCAAACGCTAAATGTGCCTCCCGTTAGCCTTCGGCAAAAGTAGGTGATATGATTCAGGATGTCCGGTCTCAGTCTTCTAGCACGAAGTTCTTCTCTAACCCACCACACTCTGCTCATAACATATATATATATATATATATATATATATATATATATATTAGTTCTTATTGAACCATTTAGGAAAGACAATTAGCAGAAAACGGCCCTGCTAACCTTCTTACTTATTTTCTGTTAAAACGTGCCCTTAATATTAATAATCATCATCAAGAAAGGAGATAATTAACTTCCATGAAACATTGTTCATAACTCAATAGCATTTATAACAGAATTAAATGCATATTAAATACTGTGAATATATTCAAGTAGACCCGATGTTTATGTTGCAATGAATAATGAAATAAATAAATAGACATGCATTCTATATTTATCATTTCTCTCTTAATAATTAACATATGTAGCTCAGGGTAGTACCTTGAAAAAAAGAAAAAAGAAAAACGAACATTTTATAACACACCAATTTGTGGCACATTACAGCCACAGCCACAGCCACAGCCACAGCCACAGCCAAACAAGGTCACAGCACTGGCTTCTGCATTGTACCAGTCATTCATAAAGGATCTCAGGAGAATCATCTCTCATCCTACACTACTTAGTATGCATGGCCTTCTCTGGTCTGTAAAGACTACCTCTTGACGGTTCAGAGCATAGTTATGCTAAGTCCGAGTATTCCTATTCCAAGGTTAAACCCAGAAGACCTATTTTGAACACTTCCTGATCAGGTCATTCCAGCCTTATCAATTTATCATCTAATAATTATTAGTGAAACTTGGAATGTTGGCTTACGATATAAAGAAATTCTAGTTCAGCTGCATAATTTAGCATTACCAAAAATACACCAACTGCCACCTTTGGAAACAAACAAATAAAGGAAACTCCCTTTTATAACAATAAGCGATCTTTATGCTTCACCATTTACAAAGAACATGGCCATTAGTACATCTATTATCAAGATTTTCCCCTAGATTCTTCAGGATTAACTGCACTGGAACAATCTATTTGCTATTTCACAATGTAGTTGCAAAAACAAAATGGAAAATGTCTGTTTAAAACGTAAACACTAAGGGCCTGATTACAACTTTGGAGAACGGTGTTAATCCGTCCCAAATGTGACGGATATACCACCTACCGTATTACGAGTCCATTATATCCTATGGAACTCGTAATACGGTAGGTGGTATATCCGTCACACTTGGGACGGATTAACACCTCCTCCAAAGTTGTAATCAGGCCCTCTATACGTAAACGCTTTCGTATTAGTATCTCAGAAGCATAATTTTGAAAACACATCTATTCATACAGATGCTAGACAGAACAGATTTGTCAAAGTCAGTCACATGGTCACAGCACGAGGCTTCAGACTGATGACAAACTTATTTTACTTCACTCAGGCAACTGTGAAAGTATTTTTGTGTAGCTCGAAAACTGTTCAAAACCCTATTGAAAACGTTTTGCTCCAAATTACGTCACTATACTAAAATTTCGGCTGCATGCAAAAGCCTTAACATTGGTGGTTCAATAAATCTATTTGTCCACACCACCCCTTTTGAAGATACCATTAAAAAAATAAGGAAGGACTGTTTCGCGGAACAATGTTGCTTTTGATACTTATTATATAGTATGGGATGGAGTCATTGGGCTGCTCCCCTGAAGCCATGCTCTTATCCCATCTGATTTCACACGTTAAAACCCCCTGCGTTTTGGACGGTACCAATCTTTATTTTATTCTCAGGGTTCTAGCCTACTGTTCAGCTTACTATTGCATCCTAGCTAGGTTTGCTCTACACAAATGCTACTACATTCATGCAGACATATATAACCAACTAATCAAACCCCTCTTGTAGAAAATAACACATTACACATTAAACCAGACAAACGCCCCACGCCGAATAGATAAATAAATCCGCCCACCACCATGCACACAATACTGTTCTCCACGGTATTTCACTTTTTTTTTTTTTTTTTTTTTTAACAAAAAGCTTATCTCCAAATATGCACCCACTCTGCCAAAAAACACAACTGGCTAATATGACAACTAACAGTACACGCTTTCTTAAACACACATACATCTTTACAAACCAATGAGACTCCTTTCTTCAAATTAATAGTCAATAAAATCTGTGAGGTCCTCCCGCATTAATAAAGCTCTCCACTACTACAATCAATGGCAAACTGAGGTAAAGCTTACTCGAATAGAAGAAAAACCTGCCATGGGTTCAAGAGTTAAACTCACAGAGTTGAATGCAACTATGCTGGAGAGGAAGTAGATGATGATGGTTGAGAGAACTGGAAAAGTGGACGAGGAACTGGAGATGTTTGTGGAGCTGGGGGTTTTGCAGTCAGATGCATGATGCAAGTGGTCCAGAGAAGTGAGGATAAATTTAGGGTCAATCTTTGGGACTTAATTTCAAAACAATGTATGCATGACCCTTTCTTTTACTTTTGACATGCAGTAAGTGCGGCCTTAATACCAACCAACCAACAGGGTGCCCACACTCCAGAACCTCTAACCAAAAGTCAACGCCTCAGGAGTGCGTGAAACACAATGTGAAGTCTCCCAGGGTCATAAATATAAACCCTGAGGAACTTTCAATAAAAACTAGTGGGGCTCTTGAGAGGTGGGGGTCTGCCACACTCCTGGCATACGCACAGGCACTTTTCTGGACGTTGGTGGTGCCTCTGCCCTTCCCGGGGCATTGCAGAAGGTGACTTCAAGCATAAGTTCTAGATTAGCAGCTTTCCACTTAACTGACCAGCTTCTTTTTTTTGGTTTATTTCTAACACGTGCAGCCTCATGCCAGTGTTTTTCATTTTCTTTAGGCCAGGTGCCTCCTCTCCTCTAATGGCGCACCTAGCATGTGCTGGACTCAAGGGCAGCGCGAGGAATCCATTTCCTGCACAGCCCAGCTGGCTCCTGCTGCTCATACAGCTGTTCTGTGCAGGTAACTGGATCTGTACTTGTGGTCCATTTGTATCCTAGGATTAGCACCACACCAGTATCTCTAGGCCCAAGTGGGCAAAACTGTACTTTCGTGCAAATTACGCCCGCCCATAATGTATAATTCAGTAAAGCACACACTCTTCAGTTAATCATTACAGATCTAAACAATGAATGCCCACTCACATTATAAGGCCCAGGTAAGCAGCAAACCCTGAAGGTATCTTCTGTGACAGGCTACCTGTGTGCACATACAGGGCTTAGCTAGATGGTAGACTCACACGTGTTGACGTACAAACAGTGAAGAACCTATTACTCTAGCTGAGCAGCAACAGACCTTAGTTTAAAAGGTTGACACTGGCAGCTAGCACTCTCAGGCCATAATAACAGAGCTTACAATGAGTGATAGAGGCAGAACTCCATAAATCTGTTGATCTAAAAAGCAAAAATTCAGAGAGATTAAATGTGTAGAACCCATTTCTAACATACATTGTACACGAGACTTAAAAAGATAAATGTTTACAGCCATACAAGATGACTGCACAGGCTTAACGAATTTTCAATTGTTACTCAAAAAGTAAATGTAAGATGATTTTTTTTCCTCGTTCCATTTCATAGCACAAACATCTCTTCTTTCTCTCTGTATGCCCTACCTACTTGTCCTTTTAATCGGTTACCTGCTTAACTGTTGTTATTGCATAGGGAATGCTTTAATAGCTCTCTGAACCACTTGTCAGTGAAATTTTTTGGGCTCCACTCCTAATGCTCATAAAGTTTCACATGTAACTAAAGAAAATAGGTCACCCTGCCCTCTCACCTGAATAGAAAACACCTATAATGAGGGTGTAGCAATCCTTCACTTCCCTAGGACCTAGTAACAGTCAACACTTCACTAACAATATCAAAATATCACTGCCGGGTTCCATACCCGCTGCTCATCCCAGTTTATTCATCCTTTGGAATTTTAGAATGATGGCGTAACGTTGGGGAAACTCTTAAGGTCAAGGTGCTTTGAATACGTTTAACAAAGCTTGGGCTTACCTAGTGTGTTAATTCACCCCACTGATGAGCAAATCTCCACCCAGAACCCTGCTGCTGTTCTCTCCTTCTTGTGCTGCTGCAACGACCAAAGAGCTAGAAAAGTTTCAAAAGGAGCAAACTACTCAATCTGACTCACCCCTGGTCTGAAACGGTCCAAACATATGATCCCCATGTTCCTCATTCAGCTAGCACTCCCATGCTTACCAGTTAATATATGAGCAGAGTTCAGGAGACTTAGTGAATCTACCAAGTGAAGGCACATCTACTAATTCAGCGTGAGTGCTACAGAAAAACTACAAACAGATAAATATACTTGAGACTAAGCTTAACTGCAACAAACGAAGGGCACGATTCTGGACCAACTTGTGAAGAGAATCCAATGCAAGTGGAAATTAAAAATAAAATTGAGACCGGCAAGTACCTACACCACGTCAACACCATACGGTGCTGGGCAGTTTTCAGGCTAAAGGTGCTGCAATCAATGTTAAATCGCAGAAATGAGGGACTGTGAAAAATCCAAGCATCAGAAAAAAATAAGTCAAGCAAATGAGCCCCATCTATGGAGCATGAAATTTGAAAATCTGTAGTAATTAACTGGTGGTGCATTTCAGAACACATCTTCGGAAATAAACTACTAAAACATGTGGTAGTGCAGTGCCATTTACAGACAGCACCTTTTTCATTATATAATCCACTACACGACATGCAATCTTAATGACAAAACAATACAGCGCACAAAGGATAACGTGTCAACTGGGTTTCAGCGAATATTTATCGTTTGCGCATCAGCAGGCACATACTCTTGTTTTGATCCAAACAAAATCCTGGTTTCCATCACACTTCAGAATTACAAAAGATGCATCATTTGTATTTTTCCAGCTGTTTAGGTTATAGAACATTAGTAAAGTTCGTTTATTAGTTGTGTGTGCTTTGGGAATAAATTGGCATTCGACATCCTTTCTTTAGACACTTGCTGGGTGTACATCAGTAAGAGTATCACATGGTTCACTTGTCAAAATTCTCACACTGCAGTCAGTACAAGAAAACAACATGTATCGGTATCCTGACATATGAACTCTTTAAAGAGATTTTTTTTTAAAATGGCATCTGCATTGCTCTTTCGTCCTTTGAACTGTATCCAGCATGCTTATTAAGGGGGTGCTGCGGCTCCCCACCCCTCACCCTTACTGTCAGCACCTTCGCATTAAAGGTGGTTCATAAAGTGATGGCATGTGGGACAATGGAGTCAACAATGCCACTGATCGTACAGAGTAATGATCAAGCATAAAATAAACATAATATATAAATCTAAAATACAGCACAAACGAACGAGTTACTTACCTTCGGTAACGACTTTTCTGGTGGATACATTAGCTACCTGTGGATTCCTCACCTGATGAATACTCCCATGGCGCCAGCATTTGACGGAAATCTTCTTACTAGTCTCTGCACGTCGACGAGGACGTCACTCTAGCCCACGCGACGCCGTCTGACGTCATACAGGCAATAAGAAGTCCTCGCCGACGTGCCGATGACAGTACCAACATTTTTTACGTGCATGAGAATAATAATAATAATAACCCAATGCAATGAAAGAGCAAAGCAACATCTCTTAATATTGTAAATCACACAACATTGCAATAAAATAGCTGTAGATTTAATATAACCTTTTTTTTTTTTTTTTTTTAAACAAATAAATATATTTATACATACGAATCATGTATATACCCAATATATATAGATTTATATATAAATATACACATATATACAAATATCATACATGCAAAATGTATTGCAACTTTGAAGACCAAAAGGAGCACACTCAAGGATTGCTTGGAGAGACCAAAAAGGCAACGGGGAGGCGGGTGGGACCGTGAGGAATCCACAGGTAGCTAATGTATCCACCAGAAAAGTCGTTACCGAAGGTAAGTAACTCGTTCTTCTGATGGATACAACTACCTGTGGATTCCTCACCTGATGAATAGAGTCCCAAAGCAGTACCACGCCCGGCGGTGGGTGCCTAAATGGTCAAACCAAGAAATCCTGCAGCACTGACCGTGCAAAATGACCGTCCCTTCTGACCTCAGAGTCCAAACAGTAATGTTTCACAAAAGTGTGAAGGGACGACCAAGTTGCGGCCTTGCAGATGTCAACCACAGGAACACCCCTGGCCAAGGCCGAAGAGGCCGACTTAGCTCTGGTGGAGTGAGCTCTAATGCCCTCAGGCGGATCCTTCTTTGCCAAAGAGTAACAGATTTTAATGCAAAGAACAACCCACCTGGAGAGTGTTCTCTTGTGGACTGCCTTTCCTCTCCTCTTGCCCACGTATCCGACAAACAGCTGATCATCCAGCCTGATATCCTTCATTCTGTCGATATAGAAGCTCAACGCCCTTTTTGGGTCCAGGCGATGTAGTCTTTCTTCCTCCTTTGAAGGATGAGGCGGAGGATAAAACGTGGACAAAGTGATTGTCTGAGCCAAATGGAAGGGTGAAACAACCTTCGGAAGGAAAGCAGCCTTGGTCCTCAACACCACCTTATCCCCATAAAACGTTATATAAGGGGGTTTAACCGATAAGGCCTGCAACTCACTCACTCTCCTTGCAGATGTTATAGCTACCAGGAATACTGTTTTAATAACCAAATACCTTAAGGGGCAAGAATGCATAGGCTCAAAAGGGGACCCCATAAGGAAAGTCAGGACCAAGGACAAATCCCATTGAGGCATAACGAATGGTTTTGGAGGATATTGATTCAGAAGACCTTTCAAGAATCTGAGAACAATAGGGGATTTAAATAACGATGGTTGGTCTGGAAGACAAATGAAGGCTGACAAGGCCGACAAATAACCCTTAATGGTAGCTACTGCACAACCTTTCTGCGCTAGAGACAGTGCAAAAGACAAAACATGTGACAGATGAGCATGTAAGGGATCAATCTGTCTCTCTCCACACCACATAACAAATTTAGACCACCTATTAGCGTAGATAGATTTAGTGGAGTGTCGCCTGGCCGCTAAGATAACATCCACTACATCAGGCGGGAGAGAGAAGGAACTCAGGTTGCCCCGTTCAATCTCCAAGCATGTAGGTGCAGACTCTGGAGGTTGGGGTGTAAAACCTGCCCCTGCGACTGCGAGAGGAGGTCTGCCCTGAGAGGGAGACGGAGCGGAGGGCACAGTGAGAGTTGGAGAAGGTCGGAGTACCATACCCTCCTTGGCCAATCCGGAGCTATTAAGATGACTTGGGCCCGGTCTTGGCGAATTTTCCTCAACACTCGAGGAATCAAGGGTATGGGGGGAAACGCGTAAAGCAACTGGTCGCACCAGGTTATCTGAAACGCGTCCCCCAACGCTCCCTGCATCGGATACTGGAGGCTGCAGAATAACGGGCAATGCGCGTTCTCCCGAGTGGCAAACAGATCTATCCGAGGAAACCCCCACATCTGGAAGATTAAACAGACTTGATCTGGATGGAGACGCCACTCGTGGTCTGCCGAGAATTGGCGACTGAGACTGTCCGCACGTACATTCAAGACCCCGGCCAGATGATTTGCCACCAAGCAAATCTGATGGTCCTTTGCCCAGGACCATAGCCGAAGAGCTTCTCTGCAGAGAAGGTACGACCCTACTCCTCCCTGTTTGTTTATGTACCACATCGTGGTAGTATTGTCCGTCAGGACCTGTACCGACTGACCACGAAGGGATGGGAGGAAGGCCTTGAGAGCCAAACGTACAGCCCGTAACTCCAACAGATTGATATGAAACACCTGTTCCTCTGGAGACCAAAGCCCTTTGATCTCCAGATCCCCCAGATGAGCTCCCCATCCTAGGGTGGAGGCATCCGTTATTACCGTGGCCACTGGTGGCGACTGCGCGAACGGCTTCCCCTGTGAAAGATTGTTGCCCGCAATCCACCACTTCAATTCCACAGCAGCATCTCTGGAGATCTTGACAGTACCTTCTAAATCTCCCTTGTGTTGAGACCACTGCCTTCGGAGGCACCACTGAAGAGCCCTCATGTGCCAGCGAGCATGCGTGACCAACAGAATGCAGGAGGCGAACAGACCGAGCAGACGAAGGACCTTGAGGACTGGAACTACCGCTCCATTTCGAAACATTGGAACCAATTCCTGAATATCTTGAATCCGCTGAGGCGGAGGAAAGGCTCGACTCAATGTTGTATCCAGTACTGCCCCTATGAACAGGAGGCGCTGAGAGGGCTCCAGGTGAGATTTGGGCACGTTCACCGAAAAGCCCAGGTCGAACAACAACTGGGTTGTTGACTGCAGATGATGCGACACAAGCTCCGGGGACTTGGCTTTGATCAACCAGTCGTCCAAGTAAGGGAATACTGCTATCCCCTTCCTTCTGAGCTCCGCCGCAACCACTGACATCACCTTTGTGAAGACTCGAGGTGCTGAAGTAAGACCAAACGGGAGGACCGCAAACTGATAGTGCTGCGACCCTACCACAAACCGGAGATACTTCCTGTGCGACTTGAGTATCGGGATATGAAAGTAAGCATCCTGCAAGTCGACAGACACCATCCAATCTTCCTTGTTCAACGCCAAAAGCACCTGTGCTAGGGTCAGCATCTTGAACTTTTCCTGTTTGAGGAACCAATTCAAGATCCTCAGATCCAGGATTGGTCTCAACTGACCATCCTTTTTGGGAATCAGGAAGTATCTTGAGTAACAACCTCGACCCTTTTCCTGCTCTGGGACCAACTCTACCGCGCCCTTTGAAAGGAGGACTTGAACCTCCTGTTCTAGCAACAGGAGGTGTTCTTCTGAACAATAAGATGGGTGGGGCGGGATGAGGGGCGGGAACTCCCGAAAGGGAAGGGCGTAGCCTTTTCCCACAATGCCGAGAACCCAAGTGTCCGTTGTGATAGACTTCCACTTGTGGAGAAAACGCTGTAATCTTCCCCCTACAGGAGAGGAGTGAGTGGGAAACGGTGGAAGCCTAAGGCTGCTTCCCCTGCTGCACCCCTCCAGAGGACGAGGAAGAGGCAGAGTGCTGTTGAGAGGCTCCTCTGGTACGGACCCCACCCCTCCCCCTCCCTCTAAATGACCTATAGGGGAGGGAAGAGGCAGGTTGCTGGAACCTCCCCCGAAAGGAAGAGGAATAAGAGCCACGCCCAAATCCCCGAAACCTCCTGAAAATTCTAGAAGAGGCAGAGGAAGAAGGAGCTTGCAGTCCTAACGATTTGGCTGTGGCTCTGCTCTCCTTAAATCGTTCCAAGGCTGAATCTGCCTTGGCTCCAAACAGTCTGTCCCCATCAAACGGGAGGTCCAGCAGGGTCGACTGCACATCCGCAGAGAACCCTGAGTTTCGGAGCCAGGCCTGTCTTCTTGCCACCACAGCCGTGCCCATCGCCCTGGCCACCGAGTCGGTCGTGTCCAGCCCAGACTGGATAATCTGGGTCGCGGCAGCCTGGGCGTCCGAGACCACATCCAAAAGACCCTGGGGAAGCTCCGTGAATGAAGACGAAATATCATCCATCAGCGCATGGATGTACCTCCCCAGAATGCACGTGGCGTTGGTGGCCTTCAACGCCAAACTGCATGACGAAAATATTTTCTTGGACTGCGCATCCAGTTTCTTGGAGTCTCTGTCTCCAGGCACCGTCGGGAAGGAACCAGGCGCTGACTTTGAGGAACAGGAGGCTTGCACCACCAAGCTCTCCGGCGTAGGGTGTCTAGAGAGAAAGCCAGGGTCAGATGGTGCAGCTCGATACCTCCTGGCCACAGCCCTATGAACGGCCGAGGAAGACACCGGCTTCTTCCACACCTCCAACACCGGATCCAGCAAAGCCTCATTAAATGGCAAGAGAGGCTCAGCTGCAGCAGAGGCCGGATGCAATACCTCTGTCAGCAAATTCTGCTTTGCCTCTGCCACCGGCAAAGGCAGGTCCAAAAAGCTCGCTGCCTTCCTCACCACAGCATGAAAGGAAGCAGCCTCCTCCGTATATTCCCCTGGAGATGAAAGGTCCCACTCAGGGGAAGTGTCCAGCCCACTGGCTGTATCCAGACCATGCAGTCCGTCTCCAGAGTCCTCAATCTCTCCCTCCTCTAGGACTCGCTGGTACTCTTGCTCTTCTAAAAGACGGAGAGCACGCCTCCTCGAATGAAGTCTCTCCTCGATACGCGGAGTCGACATGGCCTCCGCCGACGTCGAAGAACGGCGCCGATCTCCAGAAGCATCTGACGCCGCGTCCGGCGCCACAGGCAGCTTCGGCGCCGAGGCAGGAGCCGGAGGACGAGGTCTTGGAGCCGATGGACCAACCGGAGTCACAGGGCAAAATCCTGACTTCGACGGAGGGGCAACCTCCGGGGCCGAAACATCCGAAGCCACCGGAGCGGCCACCGACGCCGGCACCGGCGCCGAGCCCACATTCCCAAAAGGGAGAAAGGGCATAAAGGGTGCCGGCCGAAGAGGCGCAGGATCACCCAACGAAAAGGCCAAGGGCCCCGAAGGACCAGCCGGAGCAGCTCCTGGAGCCATCTGCTGAAAGATGGTATACATCGCATTAAGAAACGCGGTACTATCGGCTCCAGGAGTGGGAAAAGCCGGATACTGGGGTGCCTGGATCGAGGGCGACCCCGACGCCGGCCTCGACGTCTGCGACGCCGGAGAAAACACAAGAGGCTGCACCACCTCAATCACTGACGCCTGACCAGGTGAAGTCGGTGACGCCGGAGAGGGCAACGGCGTCGATGGATGCGGCGTGACCGTGGGGCTGACCTCCCAAGTCCTCCGACGCCGAGCCGAAGGTGACCTCGAATGAGACTCCTTGCTGGAGTGACGTCGTGAGTCTCTACGGCGCCGGGAGTCTCGATGACGCCGGTGAGACCTTGGCGAAGAAGACTTCTTATGATGTTTCTCCTTCTTCTTTGACTTTGCCATGAATAACTTGGCCTCGCGCTCTTTGAGGGCCTTCGGATTCATGTGTTGACATGAATCGCAAGTCGAGACGTCGTGGTCGGAGCTCAAACACCATAGACAGTCGGAGTGAGGATCTGTAACTGACATCTTGCCCCCACACTCTCGACAGGGCTTGAAACCCGACTTCCTCTGAGACATTGTTACCGCAGAGAAGACTACGCAGCAGACAATACACTGTAACCACGAAGGTAACAGTAACTCCCTCGAAGATAACCGTTTCGAATGCACGGAAAAAAGGGAACTGTCATCGGCACGTCGGCGAGGACTTCTTATTGCCTGTATGACGTCAGACGGCGTCGCGTGGGCTAGAGTGACGTCCTCGTCGACGTGCAGAGACTAGTAAGAAGATTTCCGTCAAATGCTGGCGCCATGGGAGTATTCATCAGGTGAGGAATCCACAGGTAGTTGTATCCATCAGAAATGCTGGATACAGGATAAATGTAACAATATACGTGCTTGTTGCAGTTCTTATGCACGTTTGGGAATCATTGTGAGGTGTGCTCAGAATACACGTACATAAATGAATTAGGAGCAGCTGGCTTTTACTACACTTTGTAAATTAAGTTTCTCCATGCGGAAAGGGTCCCTTGAAATAAACCTTTCTGCACAGGTCGCTGCAGCTGATCCAAGGTGCAAGTTTGGCATTTTACTCTGGGCATGTAGCGACATGAGGCACATACTCCAACCCGGCATCTAGCGCTTCAATGATCAGATTTAAAGGAAGTCACAACAGGAACTCCAGTGATGATGCTCTCGAGGAATGTTCCCTCTCGCGGCACAGGCGGCAACCGCTCAAGGTGGGAGTTAGCAAAGCAGTGCTACATCCATCCACCATCCGCCTCCCCGCACTCGCAGATACAGGATGCAAAAAAACATTCGCCGATAGCTGCAGAGCACTGCAGATAAGAAAATACACCGCGGCAGCAATAACAACTCATCAAATGATTACGCTCACATTTGGGGATTTTCTCTTTTAATTATAGTTTAAAGGCTTTGTTAAACCACATACACTCCACACAACACTAAATTATACATATTTATTGAAAACTCTAAAGCCATCAATTATCTAAATGCACGCACAAACAGTCCTAGTGAACACAAGAAGTTAAACACTGCCGCTCGTCGCTGACTTGAGCTTGGACACGGAGATCTGTGCGTGGACATTTGTCAGGCTGGGAGCAGTGGAAGGCTCTGCGTGGCCGCCATGGCATCTACAGTATGTACCTAGCAACAGACGCAAACCTTACCAGCAATATAAACCATTCAGTTACAGCCTCGCTGCTGGCGCCCGGCCCAGGACCTGCAGGACCAAACGCAATCACATTCCTTGATCATCACACCACGGCTCTACATCTCACGGTCTAAACATGCTCTATTCGGAGCCCGACCGCCGAAGATGAGCATGGGTGTCAGAAGCCTCACAGAGACGGGGAGCAGTTCTTCTTTCAGGGCCACTATGCACCTACCTGAACAGAATTCCGATTAGGATTGTTAATAGAATACTAAAGGGATAATAGATGATACTTTGCTGAGAACATGGACTATCCAGCCCAAGGTAGGTGATATACAGCTTGAAGCCACACCGCGCCAGAGTTAACGAAGACTTAACAAGCATTTGCAATGCAATACATTGCATTTGCTGGCGTTAGAGCCATTGGCCTTGTAAACTGATAACTGGACTTTTCTTGCCACATAAACTGGTCAACTCTGCCTCAAAAGTTAGTCTTTTCATGCCACGTAATTCCAGTGGCCTTGCGTTTACCTTCTTCATTTAGCTGCAGCAAAAAATGAAAATGTTGCCATTTAGCATCCTAATATAAATAAGCCATGCTAATCCCAATAGAATACCACTTTCACCACCGAACTATCAGATTAACAGCATCACAAAAATTTAAGGTGGTGTAGTTTTTATCATCAAAACATACCCACAGCACAAACTAATAGCAACAGTAACATAACGCTAACGATGTTACATAAGGGGGAAAAAATAAATGCAAAAGAAATCAATGTGAAGATCCATTACAAATAAAACGTACTTGAGACCCTACACCACAATTTCTTCAAAACACTAAATAAAAGATTCTTGATGCAATTAATGCTAAGGCTGGACTGTGCGAAATCCTGACCTAGACACCCAGTGGTAAAATCCAGTTAGATTTGTACAGTGACCAACAAACATGCAAGGAATCCTCACTGAACTACGCTGCATGTACATTTAAACTTGTAAATTTTTATTGTCTGTGTTCTCTAAATTTGAGAGGATTTGTTTTTCTTTTCAGTGGCTCCATGAGCACAACCCTAGTTAATAAGAAACAGTTCTGCAAATGGACCTGCACAGACTACTGTAGTCTTCCTTTCACTTTCTGAGAAAAATAAGTATAAACACTGTCTCTGAAAAGTGAAATTCAAGGCAGCCGGCCTCTGGTGTTTGGTGCATATCTGGGAGCCAAGAAATCACAAACATGAAAAAAGTGAAGTCTATGGAACAAGTTACAGAGTAAGAACCAATGGGGAACTCCTACTTGCAACAAGCATGGACGGTATGAAGGGGGTACAGTCAAGAGCCTCAGAGGTAGTGGCAGCCATTTTGCTGGAAAACCAACTCTAATTAGACCAAACACAAGTTAGATAAAGCACAGCACTTGTGAAATGGGCAAGAATGCAAGATTAAGTAAAGCATGTGAAATGTAAGCAGGAGCAACAGGTGTGTCTTAACCTTTTTATACAGGTAATATGCTGGCTCCAAAAAGCCTGCAACATTTACTGATGTAATACGCACGAAGCAGGGAAAGATCTAGTACCACAGGCTATCCCTAGGTGTCTCTTGTGTGCTTATGGTCAGCTTGTGACAATGAAGAACCGAAAGCAGCACTATGAGATAAGCCAAGCTCTTTGCTCACCTCTCCCTGTTAATTTGTAGACTCGTCCACCTATATGTTAAACAAAATGAACTATTTCTGCATTTCAGAAAGATTACCAGTTTTATAGGACATAGTTTTGTAAACATATTTTCTGAAGTTTCAGCTAACCCAGGGCTGAAACATCCAAAATAGGCAAACAGTTCAGCTTGGTTAATCTCGTTAATTCCGCGGTTTACAGATCTCTACAGCGCACATTATCCTATACGCCAGCACTCAAGCAAAATCAAGAAGAAGGTTCTTTAACATCGGCACTACCTCCAGTCTCTCAACATTCTGATTATTGCCTCAACTTTGCTTCAGATAACCAACTCAAATGCGCATGGATGAGAGAAAGTAATCAAAAAAGTATGATCAAATTGAATGACAGACTAAGAGGCGCCACTGTTTTTTTTTTTTTTTGTAAGTACTTCAGAGTAAGCGTTCTAATTGGTTCGAAAAGCAAGTTTGTTCCAAAAACAAATCTTGCCGCAACCAAAGTAAATGGCTGCCGATCCGGAAATCATGGACCAGCCACTCTTGAGCTGCTGTTTCTCACTGTATCTATTGTGCAACTAGCCAAAGAGCTAGGTCATGTAGGTCTCAGTAGCATTGTGCTGTGATGTATCGATGGACGATAAAGCAGCACGGGGTTGGCCGTTCCATGGGGTGAAATTACACTAGGGAGGGCAACACGGAGCACAAGGGGACAGAAGTTGTGAAGGCAAGAGACAGGTGGTGGAAAATAGGGGAATCACCACGAGAACTTTTGCACTGCGGAGTGGAAAAGAGAGGAATAACCACAGGAACGTACTTGTGCACCATCGGGTGGAATAGAGGGGAATAACACAGGAATGTACTTGTGCACTAAGGGGTGGAATAGAGACAAGAGAGCAACGCTCTCCAATACTATATCGAGTTCGCTCTATATCAAACTTCAAAGTGCCATGGACGACATGGAGTGCAAAGAGGACAAACAAAAGAACAAAGGAGTGTGCCCACAGTAAAGTATATGGCCGATGTGGCAATAATCCATGTGCCAGGGTCAGTCTGCAAGTCATGACAAAAACAGCCTCAAGGCGGGACAAACGTAAAGCATTTACCAACGGCATGAAGGGATTTTTGAAAGGCAGGCCCAGGAACGAATGAAAGTGATGGGCTTGAGTTGGGCGTGGCTAAAGCCCAAAGAAGAGAATACAACACGTTGAAAAGCAGCGCTTGTGCACTGCTATGCCCGACCTAAAAATAAAAACAGGTAGCTGCTAAGCCATGTATAAAACAACAAAAACACAGTGAATTGCCAAGTTGCAGGCAGAGTCAAAATCCATAATTGTAGGGTGGGAGCAGAAAACAGCAGATACACAAGAATGACAAGAGTATGGTAATGTTAATACTATATGGCCACAACTGTCACCTAATTAACTGGCAATCAACAACTGTGAGGTGACTGGTTAACATTTTCAACATGTAAGACCTAAAACGCGTTTTTGTATTAACATCTGCACACTATACATTGGATGGTGGCTTAAGTAAAAAACAGATCACATCAATATCTACCTAGAATAAGTACTGGATGTGGAATTAAACGTTTCTGGTTGTCCTAGTAATAGGCACATTAATGCTGATAATGGTCGATAATTCATCAGTTTTGTAATATTGGATGGTCTTGAAATCTCTAAAAACCCACATTATATCAAGACCAGGCAACAAGCAAAAGTAGACCTGCTGGTGAGAGAAAAGAGGGAGGAAGAATGGAGTTACATTGCTGGCAGGTTCATGTGCCAATAGCATTACAGACTTTAATAAATGAAAGGAGTTTTGACACATCATCCTTATTAACAACTTGCTTGTATCTTAGGTCCATGTATCAGAATAGGACCAATAACTAACACATTCTTGCTCCACAGTCAGTAATTTTCTACCTGTGTGTAGTACAGTGGAAAACAAGGACTTCCTTGTGTGTCACTTGGTATCTACGAACTGGCTCTAAACTAGTTATTGCAAGGTTTACAAGCATGGGCAGACTGTGGATATTTGTGTGGTGCAGCTTACAATTAAAATTGTTAGTGCTTTCTTGTACAGCAGGTTGGGTCCTTACCTATTATACAAGTGTAGTGTGTCTATGAAAAAGAAAACATATTTGATCATAAGAAACCTAGCTCAATTTGAATCCAGAGGGGAAATTCCTTGCATACATGCAATGGAGAATTTAAAGATTTACTATTTTAAACCAACCGTCCAAGTAAAAAAAAAAAAAAAAGAAATCTGATTGCATCCTATTGAGAGATGAACCACCACTATCATAAATTTTTTTGAAACCTCGGGAGCAATGCCATGAGTTTCGCAGAACTGGTTTAGGTTTCCTCGATAAAAATCGTCGGTGTTTCCTTACAGGTGATCAGACGGAAATGTGAAAATATGCTTCTTTTTGAGCGAGAGCATCCTATTTCATCTTGGAGTTGGGAACATTTGAAATTAAGTTAAACGTTCTAGTTAAAGGTCAGGTTGTTTCACACAAATCCATTCCTTTTTGCATAGACTAATAGGAATCAACCTATTAAATAACCATCTGATCTACTCTTTGCTACAACTAGATCAATGGCTACCAATAACTAACTCCTGTCGATATGGTGCAACTGTAGTCAGTTAGTGGGAAGGGAGTGAGAACGTTTCTTGGGACAGTGTTAGCTGTTAAAGTGTTAAAAGCGGGACAGTGCCGATGTTGGACTATATTGACATCTTTGCTGTTTTACAGTTGGCTGACTTACCCTTTCCTGTGTGTTTTTTTTTTTTTTTTTTTGAAAGGGTGATTTTCTTAGTGTACCTACAGTCCTCAGTGTAGAAATTCGTTTTTTATGGTCTGGCTTGAAAGTACGTCTATCACTAGACAAATATGTGCGAACCACCAGTAGAAGGGCTGAGACTCCACCCGTATGGTGGGAGCCAGGAGTATGTGTTTTGATTGAGCAGACATGTGCTTCCACAAAAAAAGTACTCGCTCTCCACGCAGCTATGATTATTTTGTTTATTTATCAAGCTGCCCTTTAGTGTATCTATTGACCATTGGGCTGACACAGGGGAGTTCTTTATATATTTTATTCTAACCTCGGGCTGCTCAGGAAGAGCTTTCCCCTGAGTTTTATTTTATATATTTTGTTTGTTGTGACATTCGGCGCACAGGGCATGCTGATGCCATTACAGAAAAGGGAAAGTAAAATGAGCCAATGGGCTCATTTTGCTTTCACTGTGTCCATGCTCGGCGGGGGCGCATATCTCTGCTCCAGAGCACTGATTACTTTGGAAGAAGTATTGTTGGAAAGGGGAGAATCTCCCCTATCCAATGTTACCTATGCCCAGTGGATCCCTGCTTCGGGATAGCCACAGGAGAGGGATCCCCCAAGCAGCGATCCACCCACTAGGCACCAGGGACATTGGTGGGTGGGGGGGCGCAGCCCCTTCATCCAGGGCTTGTGGTTCCCCACCACAGTGAAACTTACAATCTTTCTGTCCACCTGTGTGGCGTATGAGGTGTTAACCCCCTCTGGGGGTTAGGAAGCCCACTAGGCCCCAGAGATAACAAAAAAAATAGAGGATAGAGGTGGGGGACTGCAGGCGTACTAGGTTTTACAGGGTGTCCCCTGAGTTAGGGCCTAAAATCCATAGCTACCTACTTAAAAAAAAAAACATGTAACTTGTGAGTGGAAAAAATTTGATATATCCATGTTGCATTTTGGACCATTTCCTGTCCCGGCCAGTAGGCCTACCGACACAAGTGAGGTACCATTTATATCCGAAGACTTGGGGGGGAATACTGGGTGGAAGGAAGTTTGTGGCTCTCAGCAAATTCCAGAACTTTCCATCACAGAAATGTGAGGCAAATGTATTTTTAGTCAAAGTTTGAGGTTTGCAAGGGATTCTAGATAAAAACACCCTGGTGAGAGCCACACTAGTCACCCCATCCAGGATACCACGTGATGTCTAGTTAAAAAAAAAAAAAAAAAATACACAGGTTTGCTAGTTGACCCTTGGTGTTGACTGATCTAGCTCCCAAAACCCACATTGCAAACAAGAAGTCAGTTTTGTGTGGGGAAAAAAAGTAATGCATCCATTTTGCATTTTGGGCCATTTCCTTTTATGGGCACTAGGCCTACCCACACAAGTGAAAAGAGTTCGCAGTCTAGTGATAGACGTACTTTCAAGCCAGACCATAAAAAACGAATTTCTACACTGAGGACTGTAGGTACACTAAGAAAATCACCCTTTCAAAAAAAATTTAAAAATAAAAAAACCACACAGGAAAGGGTAAGTCAGCCAACTGTAAAACAGCAAAGATGTCAATATAGTCCAACATCGGCACTGTCCCACTTTTAACACTTTAACAGCTAACACTGTCCCAAGAAACGTTCTCACTCCCTTCCCACTAACTGACTCTCTTCTGAAGTAATTTTTAATGCCTGTAGACACCCACTTAATCGTGGACACCCATAAATCATTACTGAAATCTGGAAACATGCACTGAGTCAATAATGGAATCCAAAGACTCCGGCATAAGCATTTATGGTTTGAACTACAAAAAAAATAAAAAAATCATACAAATACACAATTATTTATCCAATAAATATACAAATGATGAAACATTGTATTTCTTTCACAAAAACAACTAATATCGAAACTTTAATAGGAAGGTGGGAGCTTTTCTAAATTCAATTGAGACCACCCATCACCCATTCTATATTCTGTTAGATGCACGTACATTGTACCTATGGATCAATGTGAGGACACCAACTTAATTTTTTACCCTCAAATTTCAAATGTCTTCATATTTTCAAGGGGTTTTAAAATTACAATTGCACATTTATTTGTTGTTATTGATTACATTTTATAAGTGGTCTCGGATTAGCATGCTGCTACATGCTAATGTCAAGCAGAAATGCAACACCCCTCACAGAGTAAAAACGTAGTGAAACATGTTTCTTTTCTACAGTTTCCTGGCACAGAATTATTTTTCTGAGCAATTGAAATTAGTTTGCAGGGTATTCTATAGTAAGTTTGGCGATCAACACAAGAACTGGCACTGAGAAATCAAGCTCTTGTAATAAAACATGTGGAAATGTTTTGAAGATGGAACAATATTTTCTGAACGTTGAAGAGTGAAAATAAAATTTCACAGCTATTTTTTGGGTGATGTAAATGAGACTGATAAGTAAACCCGAATAGTTGGCACACCAGTCACTAATGTCCCCATTTTATGTTTGTTCCTCGCCTGTAGCAGCGCGTCTTTGTAATCCTTTTGATTGGATTGTTTGTATTCTTCCACTGATCACATTTGGGGAGCTATCCTCTTCTTTTTCTTTCAAGACTCCATATGTACATGTTTTCTTGCTTCCTCCCTTGTATGCTCCTTCTCACTTAACCCCTTGGGTGCCTTGGACAGGACGGTTATGTCGTCTGCTACAGAGCTGCTGTGCCAAGTACCTAACAGTTACGTCCTGCACCAGCCAACGGGAGGATCGCTTGCACTCTCCTGTGGGACTCCCACCCCCTCCCCTGGACAGGGATGGAAGGGAAATCGCTTCCCCTACCACCCCGACCCCCAGTGACGTCTGATGACATCAGAGGTCACCTCCATTGCTCTGGAAGCATGGCTTCCAGCGCGATCCAAGGAGAAACTGATTTGTTTCTCCTCAGGAGGGGGGCAGGGGAGGTCGGAGAGGCATGAAAAGGAAAGGCTTTTCCTTTCCTTTTAATGTCTCTACGAGCATTCCTGCAGTACAATTGCAAAGCGATCATCCTGTAGGAATGCCCACTAGACACCAGGGAGGTTTGCACATGAGGGGGGCGATCCCTTGGGCAAGGGTTGCTCTCCAAGGGGGGCAATTTATTCTAGGCCATTTCTGCCCCCTTTGTGGGGCAGATCGGCCTATTTTAATTAGGCCCATCTGCCCCCAAGGAGGGCAAAAAAAAAAAAAAAAGACTAGACACCAGGGTTAATTGCTTTTTTTTTTTTTTTTTTTTTTTTTTTTTTTTTTAACAGGGGGAGGATATTTATTTTAGGCCATTTCTGCCCTACTTGAGGGCAGACCGGCCTATTTTTATTAGGCCAATCAGCCCCCAAGGGAGGCAGAAATCACCAGACACCAGGGATTTTTATTCTCTTTAGTATTTTACGTAAAGGGAGCAGCCCCTTGGGCAAGGGCCGTTCCCCATGGGGGCAAATTATTTTAGGTTATTTAGGCCCCTCTGTCCCCAAGGGGGGCAGAAACCACTTAGGCACCAGGGATGTGTGTGTGTGTGTATGTTTTGTTTTGGGGGGGCAGCCCCTTGGACAATGGTCGCTCCCCATCGGGGCCCATTACTGTTGGCCATTTCTGCCCCACCCGGGGGCAGATCGGCCTATTCTCGGAAGGCCCATCTGCCACTAGGCACCAGGGAAGAACTTTTTTATTTTATTTTTTTAAAAGAGGGTGGGGGTACAGCCATACCCCCACCCCAAATAAATGGGAACAAAGTTGTTCTGCCGGGGGGGGGGGGGGGGGGCAGAAAGCCTACTAGATGCCAGGGAATTAAAAAAAAAAAGTGGGGTGGTGGCTACCAACCAGTATGGGCATGGTAATGCCCCCACCCCAAATGAAAGGGGTAACAGCCTTTCAGATCCCCCTTACCTCCCTGCACACTAAAAGATCTTATCCCAACGGCAAGCAAGAGGACATTTGATTATTTTGGATTTTTGATTTTACATTTGGGCTATGAGATCTTGGCTAACTCTCAAAATCATCCCACTTGAAATGGTGGTGAGGGCTGCCCTTTTTGGACTTTGGGACACTGCCATCTAGAAGACCTAGACACATCTGAAAACTAAACATCTTGGTGAGTCCAAGGTGGTGTGCTTCACATGCACACCGCACCACTTTCTTTACCACAATACCCTGCAAACCGTCGACTTTGCTTGAAATCACACATTTTCCCACATTTTTGTGATGGAACCTTCCAGAATCTGCAGGAATCCACGAAATTCCTACCACCCAGCATTGTCACATCTATACCGATAAAAATTCTGCCACACTTCTCAGCCTAAAAACGTTTTTTTCCAAACTGCCCTTTTGAAGCCGCTTTAGTTCCCCCTCCATTTCGATATGTTTTTGGCTCTTCCCTGTCACAGTCACTTGGCCCACCTACACAAGTGAGGTATCATTTTTATCGGGAGAAAGAGGGGAACCGCTGGGTGGTAGGAAATTCATGCTAGTGCAGTGATCCCACATAGAAATGTGGGAAAAATATGTTTTGTTTTGTTTTTTTGTTTGTTTTTAGCTAAATGTGAGGTTTGCTCAGGGATTCTGGGTAAAAAAAACACTGGGGGATCCATGCAAGTCACACCTCCCTGGACTCCCTCGGATGTCTATTTTTCAGAAATGTCTGGGTTTGGGAGGTTTCCCAAGTTGGCTGCTGAGCCCAGGACCAAAAACGCAGGTGCCCCCGCCCTCTGGAAAAACAGGTAGTTTTGTAATTGATCATTTTGATGCGTCCACGTATTGTTTTGGCTCTTCCCTGTCACAGGCACTTGGCCCACCTACACAAGTGAGGTACCATTTTTACCAGGAGATGTGGGGAAATGCTGGGTAGAAGGAAGTTTATGGCTCCTCTCAGATTCCAGAACTTTCCATCACCAAAATTTGAGGAAAAGTGGTTTTTTTTGCCAAATTTGTTTGAGGTTTGTAAAGCATTCCGGGAAACAGAACCTGGTGACAGCCCCACAAGTCACCCCATTGTGGAGTCCCTAGGTGTCTAGTTTTTAAAAATGCACAGGTTTGCTAGGTTTCTCTAGGTGCATACTGTGCTAGAGGCCAAAATCCACAGCTAGGCACTTTCCAAAAAACACGTCAGATTTCAAAGTAAAACTGTGACGTGCCCACATTGCATTTCCCATTGCTGGCACTAGTCCTACCCACACAAGTGAGGTACCATTTTTATCATGAGACATGGAGGAACGCAGAGTAGAAGAACAAGTGTTATTGCCCCTTGTCTTTCTCTACCTTTTTCCCTTCCAAATGTAAGACAGTGTGTAAATAAAGAAGTCTATTTGAGAAATGCCCTGTAATTCAAATGCTAGTATGGGGACCCCGGAATTCAGAGATGTGCAAATAACCACTGCTTCTCAGCACCTTATCTTGTGCCCATTTTGGAAATACAAAGGTTTGCTTGATACCTATTTTTCACTTTTTATATTTCACCAAATGAATAACTGTATACCCAGTATACAATGAAAAACCATTGCAAGGTGCAGCTCATTTATTGGCTCTGGGTACCTAGGGTTCTTCATGAACCTACAAGCCCTATATAGCCCTGCAACCAGAAGAGTCCAGCAGATGTAACAATATATTTATTGCTTTTGAAAATCGGTAATTGCTGGAAAATTTTATATAAGAAAACTTGGACAGAAATGGCTCTTTTTTCACCTCAATTTCAATTTTGTTTTTATTTTAGCTGTTACTTTCTGTAGAAAACCTTGAAGGATCTGCACAAATTACCCCTTGCTGAATTCAGAATTTTGTTTACTTGTCAAAAATGTTTAGCTGTCCACCATTCAGCATTGGTTTCACACCCATTTCTGTCACTAACTGGAAGGAGGCTGAAAGCACACAAAAAACAGTAAAAATGGGTTATGTCCCAGTAAAATGCCAAAATTGTGTTGAAAATGTGGTTTTCTGATTCAAGTCTGCCTGTTCCTGAAAGCTGGGAAGGTGGTGATTTTAACACTGCAAACCCTTTGTTGATGCCATTTTCAGGGTAAACAAAACACATGCTTTCTTCTGCAGCACTTTTTTCTCATTATTCTCCTAAAAAACGAAATTTTAGCTGCATTTTGGCTAATGTTTTGCTCTCCTCCAGGGGAGCCCACAAACTCTGGGTACCTTTACAATCCCTAGGATGTTGGGGAAAAAAAGGACGCAAATTTGGCGTGGGTAGCTTCTGTGGACAAAAAGTTATGAGGGCATAAACGTGAACTACCTCAAATAGCCTCTGCACCTGAGGGGGAAAAAGCCTGGCAGCGAAGGGGTTAAATACTGCTCAGCACAATGTATGTTGCTCCCTCCTCTCCCTACCACAAGTTTGTCCAGTGCTCTACTGTCTACTCCTCCGCCCACTTCCCTCTCCCACTGAATTCTACTCCATCAGCTGTTGCTCCCCACCACTCCCAATGTCGTGCTAAGAAACATTTTCCCCAGTAAACCCGACAGCTGCCATTTGCTGCTGCGATTTTGAAAGACATTTCAGTGCATGCTAAAAGTATTTTTTATTTACCCTTTCAAGTGATGTCCACCATTCTGGAACAGTAAATAAACAATAAATAAAATGGTACCTTTGTCATGTCACATGTGCATGCATAGATCGTCAAGTTTTGCGCTCAAGTGTCACGAGAGGTGCACACAAGTCACTGAGCTTTTCCATTCTATTATATATTTTTGCAGTTATTGCACAGCATTAGCAAAAAAAATTGCCACAGTCAATAGGTTAAAAAAGTGAGGCCATACCACTTCACTCTTAAACTCATAATCCATCACCACTAAACTCTTCGCCTGTCACCCTTTGAGGCATCAGCCTTAAACTCTCATCTTCTTCTATAAACCCTTCACCGTTAAATCATTTCCCTTTAAGTCCTTAACTCCTAAGCCAATAGTGCTACACCTTTCCTCTTGCAATCCTTCACTCCTAACCCCTTCAATCCTCATGCTTAGTTCCTAAATCATTCACCCTCAATCCCTTTACCCTTAAACCCATTACTTATCGCCCCTAAACCTTAACATTTTATCCTAGCCCTATCCTAAAAAAAAAAAAAATATTATTCAACTATTATTACATTTTTCCACTGTTTTACTTACAATGAAATGATGAACAATGAGATGGCCTACACTTAAACAATACCAAGAGGAAATGTTCATGGAGAAATAGCTTAACAATGATATGGATGCAGCCTAATGTTGGGGACGTGACTGTTGTGCCTTAATCATCTCTCTAAAAAAGTAATGTGCCCCAACATCTAAAGACAACCTCTAACTGCTCACCTTGCCAAAGGTCGAAGCTACCTAGTAAAGGAAACACTGCATCACTTCCAATGGGGGTCATGCATTGCACTGGCATCAGTGATGTTTAGTAAGACATCATTTCTGTGTTGATTTCTCACTTTACGTTTCCTCCTAAAGCTACCCGTCCTTCCCCATCAGTTTTTTTAAGGCCATATATATCATTTAGCTCTTCAATCAATGTATTACACATTGAACAATCTAGCTCTGCTCCCTATATTCTTACGTGTGTAAGCAGGTTCACACAAGAAACGCAACACAAACCCTTCTGAGGTCCTGGCCTATTACCACACTAGAAGAGAAACAAACTGTCAGATAAGAGAATTATGCTGCACAGTCTAGTTCATCTTGCGCTTCCCAACAAATCATGTTCTGGTCACAGGAGGCCTCACTCACAAAGAGTTAAAAAGTCACTGAGCTTATAGCAGAGCCAGGAAGCGAAAAACCGCCACACGTGTGAAGTCTTCAGAAATAACATTTATTTTTCACACACACTGCCTCTTCTCAAGTTTATGTACTGTTTCTCAAAGTGTCATGAAGAAGGAAAGGAAATTTAGTGCATATGGTACAAGCAATATAATAACTTCCCTAAATGTGTTTTTTCTAATTTAGTAATGCAGAATTAATACTTTCAATTTCTACTGGCACCCCCTCTCGGTTGTATTTAGTGCTGTATTTGAATTTCACCGCTGTGTCATATCAGCTACTTAAATCTAACTTGCTGACCAGTGTAACCATCAGAGAGCTCTTGGAGATCCAACCAATTACTAACAACTGAACATTTCCTATTAGGTTACTGCATCACAGTTGCCTGATGCCGCAATTCATTGAATTTAATCTCTTCTGGATGTAACCAGCAGGATTTCAAGCATCGCTATATCTTTTGACATTTCTGTATTTTTAGTATTCGCAGACTTCCCCAATTTCACAACTATCCAAAGGACAACTTCTCATGCACATACTACTACCTCCTAATTTGTCTTCCTCAGAAGTCATAGGAAATGCAAATGAAGAAAAGCTGGAGTCATTCCAGAGAAAAGTTTAAGAACTAAGAGACCATAACGTCAGACTCCAGGAACATCTGGAGGACCCTGAGAACAGATCTTGCAGGTCCAATATATGAAGCAGGAGTAGTTATAGGATGTGGAAAAAATATACAAAGCAACTGTTTCACCACATATTCCCAAGATCATTCAAGGGAACATGCAATTAGACAGAACACATGGCATTGGCTGATCAGCAGACTCCAGGACCTGATTTCACTTACAGACAAGAATAATGCTGAAAGGCGAGATAAAAGGCTAGAACGGGAGGCTAGAGTTAAGGAACTAGAGGCAAAACACTAACTGCCTCACAACAAAATGGCACCAGCCACACAAACTTGACAACAGCTCAAAGCCCTACACATGGAAAGGGTGGCAAATGCTTTACTGCATCTTTGCCAACACTACAACAAAGAGGGAACAAAGCTTGTAAATTGTACAGATTCAGAAGGGCACTATATATTTAATCATCAAGTACCAAGGTGAAAACAACATAAAAACGACGGTATTGTCGAGGCCTTTTGACAATTCTATACATCTTTATATTCCCCTGACCCTCTATCGTAACCCAACATCATCTTTTACCTTGATACAATCAATACTCCGAAACTTACAAATCAGCAAGCCACCACACTAGAAAATGACATAGCTATAGGGGAAATTATCTCCAGCATAGTGAAAATACATACTGGGAAAGCCCATCGCCCAGATGGCTACACGACTGCGTTCTATAAGCTATTTTGCCCTTTACTGGCACTGCTACTAATAAGCTTCTATAACCAATTTGCAGAGACAGGAACTGGCACCCACTGTGCATGAAGCAATCATTTCCAAAGCCCAAGCTACCCAATATGTGTAGGGTTATCTTCACCTTTACTAAAACAAAAGATTCAGGAATCAATATTTGCATAATAGTACACAACTAGGAACCCAGAAAGTGTCTAAACCTCTGCAATACTACATCAAACCCACCGCCAGTGGATCCAGTTGACGTTAAAATCAAATATTAAATGTAATATCCTCTGCAGTGAATACAATGCTTACTGCAGCAAAAGCCTAAAATACCTACGGAAACGGGCACTTTAATATGGGTCTTCTAAAACCTTCTATTCAGTATCCAAACACCTAATCAATCAAAGAAATTTGTAGAGGACAAAACATGCTGACATATCCCTGGGAATTCAAGGACCTACACAACGTTCTCAATTTTGATCTAAAACGCAGCCAAACCTAACCATTTCAGAAAACTTCGGAAAAGTGATTGCTTTGGGCTTCCTCTCAACTGAAGGGTATCCTTATTAGGGATTGCGACTTTAAAAATCTGTGGACACAGTTACTTTCCCACCCTATCGTACTCAACCTTCCTTTCATTCCTTTTGCACATGACTTTTCTATTCCATCCTCAATACTCTGAAGTAAGCTAATGTTACACATAGCACTCTACAGGACTTCTAAATATATAAGTACACAGCCCACTAGACAGCCTATATTTCTGTGATTGTCTTCAAAGGGGAGGTGCAAAATTAATGCTCATGATTAACTTTAACAAGTCACCTAAACTTACACGAACGTTTAGCAATTTTCTTAAACATGCTGCTTCAAACATGAGGATTGAAGAAATTGTTTCGATGTGAAATACAGCCAGGATTACTTGTAGTTGGCGATGTGGCCCATCACAAGCTCTGTCAACCCCAAGGAAATACTTGTAGATGTATGTCAGAATTACCTAAAACATGTTATAGATACACAGATCTGTACTCTAGCTTCCACCTATGCCACAATTCATATATAGGACAATAACATCTGTAGTAAAATGCAAGAAGATGAAGCTCTAATTGTATTGCTCTCTAATATGAAAGGGCCTTTACAGTGAAAACCAAATCTTTTCATGTACTGTATTTTCTACAAAGAAAATAAAACAAAAACAATAATTACTCATGGTTTGAAATTAAAAATATATAAAGCTCAGTACTAATTTATAGAAGGAAAAAAAAAAAAAAAAAAAAAAAAATCAAGAAGAACTGCCTCGTCACTCCATAAGAATTAATTTTACCCTCAATTTCTAACACTAGGGAGAAAAATACTCCCTTCGCAGGTATACGGACATGATCATTAGTTTTCAAACAGGGAAGTCTGATCAAAAGATGACAATGTCCTGTGACAGAAATAAAACAAAAGACCAAAAGCAACAAGGCGGAAAACATATTAACATGACAACAATGCACAAGCAACGTGCCTGACAGCTTTACAAGAAAAAAAGTGCTAGAAAAAACAAATACTAACAAGTGCATGGCCTTTACATAATGCATGTTCCTAGGGAAGAAGGCCCTCTATTTTTCTGTACCTGTCCACAAAGCTTGAGGCAGGTGAGCTATTTAAAAACCCATGAATGTTAAAAAATATATTATTAAAACCGCTTGTAAAATAAAATCCACAACTATCGATTAACACACCGTCCGTATTTTTTTGCAATGCTGGCTGCAGTGGACGTCCATACACGTGGTATCATGTTGTGCACTGTCACCTGATCTGACCCAGCGGATGCCACTTCACAAAGGAGCTCATTTGAAATGTATGGCGATCCTCCGCTCGGGGACTTTGTTACCTTATCATCAGCAAAGCACATTTCAATCAATAGATCACTCGACAGTGATAAATCAAAATGTTTAATCACATTACAAGAGAGCTCGAAAGCTTGTTCAAAAACTGGCATCGGGTTAATACGCAGCTGTAAGGTCACTTTCAAGGGCATTGGTCATCATTTAATGCCATTCGGGAGATGAGAGCAGCCAGCAAAAAGACAACTGAGCATTTACACCAACATGTAAACAGCACAAAAAGAAATAACCCGATGCAAAACGTTTTCACTTTTTATAAATAATAGGTAGACGACATAAACCCGAAACAAGGACCATATTATATATATATATATATGTGTTTTTAAACAAAAGTGTTACTTAATACTGCCTAAAAAGTATGCTCTGACATAAAATGTAAGTAAGTGCTAGGATGAAGGCAGGTGGTGATTGCTAAACAATTCTGAGGCCAACTGCAACAGTGAGTATAAAGGAACTTTGCATTAGACAGTACTTTAACACCTTTATTTTATTTTGTTCCCATGTATTAGCAGCATTACATAACCTTAGGTAGGTTAACAGCCCTTACTGTGCAAGTGTCTAGTTCTCGCAGTCAAACAAAACCAACCACAGCACAAAGCATCGGGATTCTGGAATGCCAAACAAAGCCAACCAAGGTTAGGAAACCTGTTTTAACAACAGAGGCACACTGGCGCAGTAATAGCTAATAGTTACTCCCCAAGTGAAAAAAATAATAGTTGGATTTAGTCGAATGTTTTGGTCAAGCCAGATTTGGGCCTTCTGCAGACGAACTGCCGAGTAAAAGGTAAAGACACATACTAGCTTCTGCGAAAGAAAATCAGTCCGTCTTTGGTTCAGAGAGAGCAAAAGCAAAGATGAAAATCGCAATGCTAAGTAGCCACAAAGTATCGCGATAGCGACCACAACAAAAGAAGTTTGTTATAACCGGGACAGCTAAACTATTCTGTACAATCATGCTATACAAGCTGTGATGTCGCGCTAAGAAAGTGTTCCTTTAATAACTGATGTCAAGTAACTATTAGTGATTATGGTATCATGACAACTGCAAAAACGTTCAGAAAGTCTTCAAACAGCTCATACGAATAAAACGCATGCTTTGATAAAGAACACGATGCAAGAATATCTTCACATAAATGACATGTTAAGCAACAGTGGTCGTGACATTTACAAGACGTGTGAGCAATTCTATGCCAGTGATTGTTTTGGGTACTTTCATTATTTTTCCAGTTTTATATAGCGTGGAATTGGCCCTGGCGCATTACAGCGCTATACACGACCGCCAGATTATATTACACAAGGTCAGTGTTTTGTGATTCTTTGGCAGGGAGGATGTGGACTGATTAGCTCAGAATCACAGGATGTTGGTCCTCTGTTCCAAAGTCAACAACTCCGGCCGTTAGTCCCCATTCGGGATGCCTATACGGCGGTTATGAACAACAGTGTACATTATGTGTTAAAGTAAACTGTATTTTTGTATTACATGTAAACATACAGTAAACAAATGATACAATATAATAATTACGAGCTCCTGGGTTAGGTTGGCCCAGCTAAAACCTATTGCCAGGTTTTAGATGCACTTCGGGGCTGCAGGCGAGGCTTACACCGAAAAGTAAATATTAAAGAAGAAGTAACCCCCTGTGTGACTTTTTGTGCATACCAGGTTGCTCGCACCATTATTTTCCCTCCCCGCGCGCCTCGAGCAGGGAGGCGCCGCGGATCTCCCCACTGCCACATGTGTGACATTCCGGTGCCAGGGGCATCAGAAGGATGCGCACCTGAAGCCCACCCCAAGGGCACGCTGCCATTGTGTGTTTTGGGGGGGTCCACGCCACGGGCGCGGCTGCGGCCCCTCCCCCTGCTCGCCGCCCTGGCAACCAAACGACACAGACCTAGCGGGGGAAAAAAAACCGTTGGGTTCGAAGTGACAGGGGCGGGCGCGCGCATCTCACCTGACGGAGGGCGAGAGGCGCTGCAGCGGGGGCGCGCGGCCCCGCGAGGCCGCCGGGGGTCGTAGGAAGGCCATGGCGCGCGAGCCGCAAGACAAGGAGCCGGTTCTCGGGGCGCCGACGCTGCTGCTCGCTGAATGCCTGGGAGATGAGGCGTCGCTCTCCTTTCCCCTCCCTGCTTCCCTCTGTCCCTGTTCATTCCCTGGCGGAGGAGATCCGACCGCCCTCCCTCCGCTTAGCCCCCGCCCCGCAGAGAGAGGACGCCTTTCGGGGCTGGGGCGTAGCGCGTCGCCAGCTGACGCAGACGCCATCTTTGAGCGGACTGTTTTAATTTCTCTTGAGAGCGGTTGGATGCCACCCTGACTAGTGCAAACCTGCGCCATGTCTGATCGGGGAATGATGTGCCTCTGCAATGGCAACTGGTCCTTGATTTTGGGAACAAGTGTTTGGTCCTTAATGAGACTAGCTTTAAACTTGACGCCATCTTCTATTGGGAAGACAAGCTTTTAGTCTTTTGGACCCTTCTCACTTTAGGATTAGGCAACCATCTTTAGAAGGGAAAATAGGATTCTTCCGCACTTCCACGTTTCACCAAATGGGGCGCTGGTGTAAAATTAATATGCGCATTTTAGTTCAGCAACAAGGGTGTGAGAAAATCAGCTGGTATGGTTGCTGGCCAGGCAGTGCGTGACAACATTTAGAATTATCCAAGAACTAAAATTTTAGACTGAGTAGAAAATCATATGTGCGCCCTGGGCACAAGTCCTAAAATGAGAAGTGGGGTGACTACCCAAGTTAGGCAGTTTGCAAGTGACATAATGGCACGTGACATCACAGTGCGTGACATCACCATGCATGGAGTTGTATGTAGCATCACAGGAAGTGGCATCACAGCCCATGACCTCACAAGAAGTGACATCAAATCTTAAAACCTCACACAGGTTTAGTAGGTATACCATGATTGAATTTGAGCGCATTACAATATTTAACAAATGAGAATTTGCGTCAGGCTTGTGCCAAAAAAATTGACACAACCCCGATGCAAAATCTGGCCCTCAACCTATACATTTAGTGCTAGATGTACTAAAGTGTTGCTTCTCGCAAATTAGTCCCAAACATATTTGCAATCCAAAAAGTGACTTCAGTATGTATGAACGCCATTCGATAGCCACAAATAGCGATGCAACCAATGTGTGATTTGGTACCAATAGTGACCAGTTTTTGCAACTTGCAAGTACCGAATCGGTATTTTCGAGTCACAAACCGTATGTTAGATGCTGATGCAAATTGTGACTAGTTGCAAAAATGCCTGTTTGCACATGCAGTTTTACACTGATTCCAATCATGTGGTTACTGTGTGCAAAGTATAAAAGGTGACCCAAAATGAATCAGGGGTTTTCATAATGGCTGCACTTTATGTGATTGCTATGAGGAGGCAATTTCTGTCTGCCCAGCAGAGGAGGAGGAGAAAGGAGTGGATTTACAGAGTCAAGCTCACCATATTCCAGCAGACAGGAAATCCATGAAAAATACAGGAAATCTATGAGAAATACACTGTGATCTTATATTTGATAGCTATGCCAAAGGCAGTACCCTGCACAGCAACTCAATCCTGACGCATGTGCAGGTGTTGTGCTCACTGCACCTTTTGGCCTCAGGTATCTACCAGGTGTTAATTGCAATTGACGATGGGGTCTTCCAAAGTGCACTGTCATGTTTCCTTAACTGGTTCCTAGCATGAACAATTACATATACTTCTCCCGGAATGCAGTAGAAATACACAATAGAAAAATCAACTTTTACAGGATTGCCAACTTCCCCCATGTATTAAGAGGTGTAGATAGGATACATGTTCCTATTTGTCCTCTGTCACATATTGAATACCTATTCCGAAACAGGAAAAATACCCATTCCCTCAACATCCAGGTGGTATGTGATGCCCATAATGTCATCACAGATATAATGGCCAAATACCCAGGGAGCACCCATGCTGCATATATCTTCAGGCAAAGTGGAGTACAGAAACGCCTGGAACATGGGGAGTTTGAAGATGGCTATTTACTAGGTGATGTGATGCCTTAACACAAAGGACATATATGTCTCTGTCTTACAGCAGGTACTACAAAATAAAGTACACTGTTCCGATGATGTGGACTCCACTTAGCCAATTAGGTGGGGAGTCACCATGTCAACACATATTCGTTCAGTTAGAACAATTGCCCTCACTCACCCATAGGTGACATGCTTCATCAGTGAGCATTGGCCCTTATTCAGGCCGGCACTGCAATGCCTGACGGACCCCACAAGGGGGCTCTTTAACGAAGATCTTTTGATCGTTGCTACTGGAAGTGATGGGTGGAAAAGAGAGGACTGGATAATGTGAAATTAAAAATTACTATAGGTGTCGTAAAGGAATTCTTTAATCACTGTATGGGTAGGAACCTATGTCAAGATTAAAAACAGAGAGAGGGGAAATATCAGGAATAATGCCCTAATTCCCCACAAGTACAAAGGTATCCTCTACTCACAATATAAAGATGGAGGACAATTCTGCTTAATTGGTTGCAAAGGCTACATTTTAAAATATCTTATGGGGTTAAGGCACCTGCTTCAGATCTTTGTGTGCCCACTAAATCTCAAGAAATAATAATAATGGTAAAATAACTTTAAAGGGTAACACATTTGCTAGAGAAACCTGTGTTTTCTCTAATCCCAGTTTTGAATCAAACTATCATAGAGGGTTAATGTGTCTCCTGCAAAGCACATCATCTAAAATGCAAATGACAGATTTTTATTTTATGTAGCTAGGTAAGTGAGTTACTGCTTTTAAAAAATAGATAATTGTGTTACTGAATTGTAATCCTTTCACTATATCACAGTGAACTAAGAAACTATGAAGGAGATATGACTCCTACACCTTGTAACCCTCACTGTCTTATGTAACACATTTTGTACATTGATTTATACATTTATAGGATTTATTTTCACTGTATAATGTGTATGTGTGATGTAAAGTGCTCTTACACCCTGCACTAGGATGAGTAGTGCTATAAAAGAAATAAAACAAAATAGTGGTGTTTAAATTGTTATTTATGCAAATACTGAAACAGACCAACACATCTGACATTCTTACAGTGCATGACAATCTCTCATAAATAAGGATTGAGCAATGTAAAAAGCACACCTCTCATATAATTTTGAAGCTGTGTGCCTTTGCTTCCCCATTTGTATCTTAGTGTGAGGCTCAGTCACCATAATGGAACAAAAAGGAGGCCTTATGGCTCCTTAAATTCGACCTTTGTTAGGGGCCAGCTGGAGTCTGAAATATGAAAGCCCCTTCCCTGCCTGCACACTGCTGCTCGAAAACAAAAGCAGACAAGGTGCAGGAGCTGCTGAATGTGTCCTTGGTGTCTGAAAATTACACCAGGACAAGTTCAGCATATTTCAGTAGGGCCCACTTCTTGCAGGGTGGACGACCTCCACCCTGCGTTCACCTGTATGTACTCCTGACTTGTGCCCTGTTTGCTGTATCACAGAGTTTGGTATTTAATTACAGAGAATGCACAAAGAGGATGAAAATGAGACACTTTTGTTAACACTGTGAAACTTGCATTACCTGCTTTAATGCTTTTTGAGTCTTCTTAGTTCTTAATTGTGTCACTATTGCACTCTGTTCAGTACACCCGACCAGAATAGCCCTCTTTCTCCTTTATAAATGGTACATTTTAAATTGACATTTCTGATGAAAATACAAGGCATGCCTGAATTTTCATTTGAAATGTACTGCACTGACCAAAAGTTCATGTTTTAGTAAGATAGGCGATGAATTGCACATTTTTCTAGAAAAAGATTTCATAGCTGTCTCTTATCTAGTAATGAGTACTTTTCCAGTGAGATAGGCTAAAAAATAAGTAGGGCACTATATGAAAAGCCTAGTGGTACATGGAGTGACAAGACAGGAAGTGATGTCACAGTGCTAATGTTATTGTTAATTGTCACTTTTACACTATTGTTAGGGTTGTAGCGTCCTCCACAGCCCAAGTACCCGCTAATGAATACGCTCCACATAGAGCTATGTATTAAACGTCTTTATTCTTCAGCATATAACCACACACTCAACATTCTAAACTTGCATTCAGCCCCCCATGCTCTAATATTTACATCATCATGCTATGGGGTCCTTCAGGATCCCAAAAAGTTTCATATACATATTATAATTCCTCATTCAGTCTTTTTGGTGCTTTTATAACTCGTCCGGTTCGTATCTTTGAAAGCTGGGAATCAATAATCAGAGTGTCCATGATCTGCATAGGTGATGTAGGAGTAATGGTTGTCTTAGATTCTCCAGGGGTTTACTCTGATCCAGTCTCTACATTGACATTACCATCCAACAAGCATTGAACCATCTGTTTGAAGTGCGAGGAATCTCACATGATAGATTTTCCGGGACGTTGGGCTGTTACCATGTGCCCTTTGCTGGTTACAACTTGAAATGGCTCAGCATCAAAAGGAGCATCAGATTTATGTCATTGTGGCTGATAAACAAGCATTCCAGCTCTTTGCTTGAAAACAATGGCCCTCATTATAACCCTGGCGGTCGGTGTTAAAGCGGCGGTAAGACCGCCAACAGGCCGGCGGTAAAAAAAAATGGAATTATGACCGTGGCGGAAACCGCCAACATAGACAGCCACTTTAACACTCTGACCGCCACAGCGGTAGAAACAAACAGAATGGCGGTCACCGCCAACAGACAGGCGGAAGACAATGTACAGCCCACACCATTATGAGAGGCCAATCCGCCACCTTTTCCGGGGCGGATTCAACGCGAACAAAAACACAGCAGAAACAGGACTTGGAAGGGAAAACTCTCACCTCTACACACCCCACGAGGAACCAGGACGCCATGGAGCCGGAACTCCAAATCCTCCCTGCGATTGTCTTCCTGCTCCTCTACCAGGAGCACAACCGACGGCGGCGACGACCACGGTGAGTACTGCACCTACAACACAGGGAAGGGGGGATGGAAAAGAGAATGACACACACACGCAACACGCAATACCCCCACCCTCACACACAACACACACACCAATACATGCTGAAATGTTACATTTCCCCCCCCCCCCAACCCCACCTGGAAGAACGCAAGGACAAAAGCAAATGATTTGAACGATTGTAATCATGAAAAATCCATTACTCAAAAATATATATACACTATTAACAAATATGTACACCAAGAATTCAAGTCCATGTACTACACCTACATAGTCCGTGGACCACTGGGCCCAAAATGCATGGGCGAGGCCCACACAAGATACCTGATCCAAACGGAGAGAACACTGCAGGGGCATCAGATCGAAATAAAACAGGCACCTCAGGGGGAAGGGAAAGGGGGGCACCTCGGCCGGATGAGTGCACGACGCTAGCTCCACGAGGGGGCTCCATGTCCATTGATGTATCCTGGGGAGTGCAAAGCCACAGTCTCTCAAGTCTCTCCAGTGGGTGGTTTGCCCACTGCTTTATCCTGGGGAGTGCAAAGCCACAGTCTCTCAAGTCTCTCCAGTGGGTGGTTTGCCCACTGCTTTATCCTGGGGAGTGCAAAGCCACAGTCTCTCAAGTCTCTCCAGTGGGTGGTTTGTCCACTGCTTTATCCTGGGGAGTGCAAAGCCACAGTCTCTCAAGTCTCTCCAGTGGGTGGTTTGCCCACTGCTTTATCCTGGGGAGTGCATAGCCACAGTCTCAGAAGTCTCTCCAGTGGGTGGTTTGCCCACTGCTTTATCCTGGGGAGTGCAAAGCCACAGTCTCTCAAGTGGATAACAGTCTCCACTGGTTCTGGAGGGGGCTATATGCCCAGAGTGCTTCATCCTGCCAAGGACTGAGGTAGTGGATGCCTTCCTCCACTGGTTCTGGAGGGGGCTTTGTGCCCAGAGTGCTTCATCCTGCCAAGGACTGAGGTAGTGGATGCCTTTCTCCACTAGTTCTGGAGGGGGCTTTGTGCCCAGAGTTCTTCATCCTGCCAAGGACTGAGGTAGTGGATGCCTTTCTCCACTGGTTCTGGAGGGGGCTATGTGCCCAGAGTGCTTCATCCTGCCAAGGACTGAGGTAGTGGATGTGACAGTTCACTGATGGTGGGGCAACATGGAAGCTGTCCAGGCCCCTGGAACTGACCACCAGCCTCGTACGAATGACCACTGGGGATGGCAGCCATGTCTGGGGTGGTGCCACTGGCACAGGATGTGGCGTGGCCGCTGGCGGTGTTGGCGGCGGGCTCAGTAGCGGCGGTGCTTGCGGCGGTCATTGGGCAGCAGTGCTGGTGGCGGCCTCACAGAGCTTGCTGCTGGCGGCGGTGTCCTGAGCGGCGGTGCTGGTGGGGGCCTCACAGAGCTTGCTGCTGGCGGCGATGTCCTGAGCGGCGGTGCTGGTGGGGGGCTCTCGAGCTTGCTGCTGGCAGCGGTGTCCTGAGCGGTGGTGCTGGTGGCGGCCTCACTGAGCTTGCTGCTGCTGAAGGGCAGTGTCTGCGGTGCAGGTGAAGGGCACAGTATCCTGGGTGCTGGCGGCAGTGCCCGTGGCGGCGGTGCATGTGGCGATGCCGGTGGCGGTCTTGTCCGTCGTGCAGGTTGGCGGCGACTTGCCTTTCTTTCTCTGGCCCTTCCCCACCTTGGATGGTGGCGCAGCTGTCTTGCCAATCCCAACTGTTGTCCTGGCTGAGCCCTTGGTGGCAGGTGTTTTGGCCTTCTCCCTCCGGGATGTGGGCAACTTCTTTTGCTTTGGAGGTGGGCGAATGTCCTTGGCCTCGCTCCTTGGGACACTGGCTGCCCTGCTGCTTGGCGCACTCCAGAAGCCGGTTACTGCTGGCACCACTGTTCGCGGTGATGTGGTGGCTGAGGTGCTGGGTTGGGACCTGAAAAGGCAGGCCCTAGGGGACGGAAGGGGTGGGGGAGGTGAAGGGAAGAGGTCAAGGTTTGAAAGGAAAAGTTTTTTAGACACGCTGGGACAGGTAGATGGAGGGGGTTTGGGAGTGGAGGAAGAGGTAGTGGTTGTAGGAGGTGTTCATTTGCTGACTTTGGGTGAAGGTGCGTGGGCTGGAGGCTGTCGTGAGGTGGATGGCTGTTGGGTGGGTGTGTGACTGCGTTTGTGTAGTTTGGGAGGAGGGCTCACAGACACACTGGGAGAGGACACAGGGGATGTGTGAATGGTAGTGGGGGTGGTGAGTGCATGTGACCGTGTGGGGTGATGGGTGTGCTGGTGATGGAGGTAGTGGCTGAAGATGTAGTGCATGCAGGTGTGAGTGGAGACGTGACAGGGAGGGAGGAGGGAGACGTGGAGGAGGGGGACACAGTGGAGGCAGTGGATGTTGGTATGTGTGCATGGGTATGATGCTTGTGTGAGTGCCTGTGGGATGTGTGGTGCTTATGTTTGCCAGAGCTACCCTTGTGTGTTGAGGGGTGTGCATGCTGGTCTGATGGTGTGCTTGGGATAGGCTGAGGTACTGGGGATTGGGTCTGGGTGGAGGAAGTTGGAGAGGGGAGGTTGGACACAGGGACAATGGCTGCCATCATCCTGGGGATCAGTGCTGAGGCCAGAGTCTGAAATGCTCGCTATTGGGCTGCCTGGCCAGAATGAATGCCCTCCAGGTATGCATTTGTCTGTTGCAACTGTCTCTATACACCCTGGATGGCATTCAGAATGGTAGACTGCCCAGCAGTGAGGGATCAGAGGAGGTCAATGGCCTCCTCATTGAGGGCAGCAGGGCTGACTGGGGCAGGGCCTGAGGTGCCTGGGGCGAAGGAGATGCCCACCCTCCTGGGTGAGCGGCAACGGGGCACAAGAAGAGGGACTGCTGGGAGGGCGGTGCTGGTAGGGGGGGTGGCGGCTGTACCTGTAGATACGGTGGGCACAGAAGGGCCCGCCACCGCAAGGGAGCTCCCATCAGAGGAGGAGTTGGTGTCGCTGGTCTCAGCTCCTGTCCCCGCTGTGGAGCTCACCTCGCCCTCCGTCCCACTGGTGAATTCTGAGTCTGTAGTCTGACCCTCCGTGGCCATGCGGGATGCAGCTCCCTCCTGCTCCGGTGGCACAGCTCCTCCGCCTGATGATGCTAATGCACACAAGAACAGGGAGAGCACAAAGAGGGGGGGGAAAGAAAGTAGAAAGACATGTTCAGTGCATGCAATACCGCTACCGTTGGCGGACACTACAGACACAGCAGCCCTCTGCACTACGCCATGCACTTAGAGTTCCCTAATTGATCACAGGGACCTGGGGTACAAGGCCTATGCCCGATTGCTGCACACATGGAAGTCACAGGAGCCTCACTAGGTGTAGATGGCTCTTACCACTGGTGGGGATGGGGTGCCACTGAGCCTGCCTCACAAAGGGTCCTTGCCTACAAGGCTCTCCCTAGCCTAGGGGAACCCACAGCCCACCTCCCCCACCCAGACACCTCCAATGCGTGCTGAATCAGATGGATGTGAGTGATGCCCTCAAGCGCCCATCCAACTCCGAATACGCCACCGCCAGGATCTGGAACATCAGGGGTGTCATGGTGCAACGGGCACCCCTCCCACGTTGGAAGGCCATCCCCAGCTGGGCCTCCGCCGTCTTCTTGCTCCAGCGGCGAATGTCCTCTCATCTTTTATGGCAGTGGGTGCTCCGTCTGTGGTTGACCCCTAGGGCCTGGACGTCCTTTGCCATGACACGCCAAATATCCTTCTTCTGGTGGGTGCTGACCTACAGGAATAGTACAGGGGAAAAGGTACAACATTAACCATTCGGACCGTCACAGTTATTGGCCCACGTTCCCACCCTTGCCCTGACGCACATACACTCACCGTCGTATCATGCATGCCTCATTCCCCCCCCCCATCTCCCATCCACACCACTCCAAACAGGCATTGCCCATACAGCATGCTTACAGTGTACTCACCTGTTTGTCTGGAGGACCGTAGAGTAGCGTGAACTGGGGGAGGACCCCATCCACTAGTTTCTCCAACTCCTCTGATGTGAAGGCAGGGGCCCTTTCCCTAGACACTTGAGCCATTGTCGCTTCCAGACTGAGGTCACAGCAGCACTTGCAGTGTAGGTCCTCTCCTATAGAAGATCAGGTATCAAGTGAGTGAACAGACAGAAAATGGCGGTCACGTCCACGGCAGTGCGTACCGTCACCGCCGGCGTACATCGTCATTGGCTCCTCGGACCCATAGGGTCCAATGTTAGCCAATGCAGGATTGCGCCGCGGCCTTCTACCGCCTACCGCGACGGTGTACAACGCCAGCGGAGTTACCTCATATCCCCTTGTCCCACATTACAGGTCAGGCAGCCGCCATTTCAGGGGGCCACATGGCATTAATTTTACATGCGTCACACATATCTAGGCCTTGCATACACACTAAGACAGGCACATAGCGGATTGACAAATGTGTGCAATAAAGTTGTTTATTTCGTACCTCAGTGTTGGCTGACCCTCTGCTCGCTGTTCTCATCCATAGAGCACGTCCGCTGGGGCAGGTGAGGAGATGGCGGCATCCTCCGGTGTACAGACCGCTGGTGGACCTGTCGACAATGGAAGAGCTACATGTAATTGTCACCTACAGACTTGATCGTGCCACAATCCAGGAACTGTGTGCCCAGTTGGAGCCAGACCTGATGTCAGCTACCCGCCATCCCACAGGAATCCCCCCTCTAGTGCAGGTCCTGTCAGTACTCCATTTCCTGGCAAGTGGGTCTTTTCAAACTACAGTGGCCATTGCATCAGGGATGTCCCAGCCAATGTTCTCTAACGTGTTGTCCAGAGTGTTGTCTGCCCTGCTGAAACAAATGCGCAGCTACATCGTGTTCCCTCAGGTGGAGGATTTGCCCACAGTGAAAAGTGACTTCTATGCTCTGGGACATATCCCCAACATCATAGGTGCCATTGATGGGACACATGTGGCCTTGGTCCCCCCGCAGGAGTGAACAGGTGTACAGAAGAGTTACCATTCTATGAATGTGCAGATGGTGTGTTTGGCCGACCAGTACATCTCCCATGTGAACGCCAAGTTTCCTGGCTCAGTGCATGGCGCTTACATTCTGAGGAATAGCAGCATCCCTTATGTGATGGGGCAACTCCAGAGGCACCGTGTGTGGCTATTAGGTGAGGACATGGACCCTATACAGTGTGAATAGTTGTCTGGGTCTGGGGTTGTCCCTAAGGGTTAGTGTGTGTCTAACAGTTGACCCTCGACATTTGCAGGTGACTCTGGCTACCCCAACCTGTCATGGATACTGACCCCAGTGATGAATCCTAGGACAAGGGCAGAGGAACGCTACAATGAGGCACATGGGCGAACTAGGAGGGTTATAGAGAGGACCTTCAGCCTCCTGAAGGCCAGGTTCCGATGCCTCCATATGACAGGTGGTTCCCTCTACTACTCACCAAAGGAGGTGTTCCAGATCATCGTGGCCTGCTGTATGCTGCACAACTTGGCTTTGCGACGACAGGTGCCTTTTCTGCAGGAGGATGGTCCTGAAGGAGGTGTTGTGGCAGCTGTGGAGCCTGTGGACAGTGAAGAAGAGGAGGCAGAAGAAGAGGACATAGAAAACAGAAACACAGTGATCCATCAATACTTCCAGTGAGACACAGGTAAGAAGACATCACTGCCTCCCACATCTGATAAAATTGTTCTACCTCTCATCTGTCTGTCACTTTCACCCAGTGTATGGACCCTGACCTGTCACTTTGCCTTTCCATCTCACAGATGTGGGTCCCACTGTGTGACCTCTGCTATGTTACCTCATGGACTAGAGCTGTGTGACATAGGTATGTTGACAATACAATGGACATTGCTATTTCCCTCAGTTATTGCAAATACACAATTGTGAAAGCACAGACTGACTACAGAATGTTTTGTGATTTAAGGGTGTTTATTTAAGTGCTAAATAGTGGAGGGGGTTGTAAAATGGTCAGGGGTGATGGTGGAGGAATGTCCATGGCAGAGTCCAGTCTATTAGTCTCACAGGTGCATTGTCCAAAGGGGCATAGGAAGTGGAGTTAGGGCAGTTTAAGGATGGACAGGGTGACAAAGTGGGACAGAAGGATGACATTCAGGGTGGTCTCATTTCTTGGTGGGGGTCTTGGCATTGTTCTCTGTCTTTGTCCTGGATCTCAGGGACCGCTTGCGGGGTGGTTCACCATCTGCAGGGGATGCGGTGCTGGTGTTGTGGTCCTGTGGTGGTGCCTCCTGTCCACTAGCACCGGCGGAGGTGGTGGGCAGTTCATCGTCCAGGCTAGTGTCAGGGGCCCCTTGTTGTGCCACAGTGTACCTCCTGGTGTTCATGAGGTCCTTCAGCACCCCTACAATGGTTCCCAGGGTGGTATTGATGGATTTGAGTTCCTCCCTGAACCCCAAATACTGTTCTTCCTGCAGCTGCTGGGTCTCCTGAAACTTGGCCAGTACCGTTGCCATTGTCTCCTGGGAATGATGGTAGGCTCCAATGATGTTGGAGAGGGCCTAGTGGAGAAGGGGTTCCCTGGGCCTGCCCTCCCCCTGTCGCACAGCAGCCCTCCCAGTTCCCCGGTTTTCCTGGGCCTCTGTCCCCTGAACCGTGTGCCCACTACCATTGCCCCCAGGCCCCTGCTGTTCTTGGGGTGGTGGGTTAGCCTGGGTTCCCTGTAGTGGTGCTTGACGTGTCCTGGGGACAGAGGTATGGGCCCGGTGGGTGGGTGCTGTGCTGGTGTTTCCTGAGGGGGGAGGCTCTGTGGTGGCATGTGACTGTGTGAGGGGAACCGACTGTCCCGAGGTCCCAGATGGGCCGGGCTGGTCATCTAGATCCAGTTGGACAGAGCTGCTGTCACCACTGTGGGCCTCTTCTGTGGGGGGAGTGGACATGTCTGGAACCTCCTGTCCAGTGACGTTGGGTAGGGGTCCTGCAGGGGTGTAAAGGCATGATTATTGCATCTGTGTGTGCCATGGTGTGCAATGGGTGGGTGACCCTGTACCCCAGTGCTTACATTCTTGTCTAGGACCTTGTGTGATAATTGTTTAGGGGTCTGTGTGGGTATGTGTAGTGGACATGCATTGGTGATGGGTGTCCATACTTTGTTGTTGCATGCAGGGCTCTTGGTGTTGGGATGTGTGGTGTGTGATAGTGGGACATATGTGAGGAGTTGGAGTGATGGGGGTGAGGGCGAGGGTGGAGGTATGTGATAGCATGCAGGTAGGGTGGGGGAATGAAGTAGTTAAAGATTTAACTTACCAGAGTCCATTCCTCCAGCTACTCCTGCGAGGCCCTCAGGATGCAGTATAGCCAAGACCTGCTCCTCCCATGTTGTTAGTTGTGGGGGAGGAGGTGGGGGCCGCCAGCCATCTGAACCGCAATGTGGTGTCTTGAGACCACAGAACGCACCTTCCCCCGTAGGTCATTCCACCTCTTCCTGATGACATCCTGTTTTCTTGGGTGCTGTCCCACTGCGTTGACCCTGTCCACGATTCTGTGCCATAGCTCCATCTTCCTAGCTATGGTGGTGTGCTGCACCTGTGATCCGAATAGCTGTGGCTCTACCCGGATGATTTCCTCCACCATGACCCTGAGCTCCTCTTCAGAAAACCTGGGGTGTCTTTGCGGTGCCATGGGGTGGTGTGGGTGATGTGTGAGGTGGTGTGTGTTGTGATGTGTGGGTCAGAGGTGGTGTGATGTTTAGGGGTGTGTGTTGTTTTGTGCGTGGATGTGTATGTGTATGTGTAATGGTGTTGTGTGCCTCTGTATGCAGGCGTTGTCTTTGCTTTGCTGTCTCTCTGGGCATCTTCAAAGTTTTTGGTAGTAAGGGTTTGTGGGTAATGTGGGTGTGTGTTTTATATTGTATTGGGTGTGTGGGAGTGGTGTGTGTATGTGTATCAGATGTCTGTATTTCGATTTGTCCAATGTGGTTGTGTTTTCTAAGAGTGTGTGTATTTTGAGCGCGGCGGTGTGTACCACCAATGGAATACCGCGGTTGAAAGACCGCCACGTGAATTTGTGGGTCGTGATAGTGTGAGCGTATTCCTGTTGGCGTGACAGTGGAGGTTTTGTTATCGCCAGTTTATCACTGACCTTTGGTGTGGTGGACTTGTGTGGGTGTCTAGATTTTGGCGGATTCTGAGTTGTGGGTCGTGATAGCTGTGGCAGAATTCTGCGGCCGCGGGGGTGTGTTGGCGGTCTTCTGCACGGCGGTAAGCAGCATTTACCGCCAATGTTGTAATGGGGGCCTCTGTTCTTTGCATATCGCCTTTTGTCAGCATAGGCCTTCATTTTCTGCTTACGACTCAAGTCAGTTGTACATGTCTTTGCATTCGTTTTGGATGTGATGTTGATCCATTGAGGCAACTTGGTCATTATGGCTCTCCCAAACATCAGTGTTGCAGGGCTTTCACTTGTTGTTGAGTAAGGAGTTGAACAGTAAGCTCGTAGAGTAGAATTCAAGACAGTCAATTTCAACATGTCACTATTTTGACTCATGGCAGTGACAATTTGTTCCAACAAAATGATTGATGGTGTGCTCAATTTCACTATTTCACTATGAAATTTATGTAGGCTTCAGTAGTCCAGACATTGTATAGGCACTCTTGAGAAGCAGTCAGAAGGGTTTTGGTCTTTGCCTGTACGATGCACGTTTGTGTAGTTGCAGTCTTGCAATCGCAGTTCCCAACGTTCAATTTGTGGAGGCAACTTGGCTTTTGAATTGTCAAAGATAGTCAGCAATGCTTGATGATCCATCACAAGCTTGAAAGGTTTTCCCTGCAGGAATACATGGGAATGTTCACAAGCCCATGACACAGCTAAACTTTCTTTTTCTGGTTATGAATACGCATGTTCAATCTTGGACAAACTGTTACTACATAGGCCACAATACTTCTTCAAACATTTGGCTGTCCGCTATGTTGGGCAAGAATAGCAACTAACCTAGCTGGACTACCGTCAACAACAACTTCAGTACATAGCTTCAGATCAAGATATGCCATTTAAGTACTGTCTTCAATAGCTTGATTAATGCTCTTAGAATTCTGCTTAAATTCATGTGACCAGTGAAATGGAACATTCTTTTTAGCCAATTCTCTCAGTGGGGCACTCACAGTAGCAAAGTCTTGTATATATTGTGAAAAGTGACTGGCCATGCCAAGGAATGAACGAAACGTGGAAACATCTTTTGGGGGACTGGCAGTTGACAGCGCTTCTACATTGGCTTGATTGGGTGTCATGCTTTCATCAGAAAAGATATAGCCAAAGAATTTTCGCACCATTTAATTGTTATCGTATCAGCAATGTGCGGATCTGGATGTCATTCTCTTTCAATTGCCTTGTTCGCTTGACGCATGTCCACACAGATGCATACAGCTCTTTCATGGTCCTTTCTGGGCACTACCACTATGGGAGAAACCCACAGCGTCAGACCAGTAACGCTCAATAATATCATGCTTAAGTATTGATTTGAGTTCTTTTTCAACAGCTACTTGTAAATTAAATACAATTCTTCTGTGTCTCTGAGCAATAGGTTGAACTTCTATAATGATATGCAATTGTACTTTCATAGTCTTAAGAGTCAGGATGCCGGGACAGTCGTTGAAAAACCAGGACTGTCCAGGCAAATCAGTGATGTCTGGTCATCCTAACTATTGTCCATAAGGTTGCCATCCCAGCACATTCGGTAATTAGGGGCTTTCCTACCAGCCACTGAAAATGGGCATCTTTTAAGGAGACATCTGTGGAGACATCAGATTGTGTCCGTCAGCTTTGTGTTTCTTTTTACTTTGCATAATCATGACTCATTCACTGTGGGCTCCTCTGGCCTCCACGTCAGCAGCTTGTTGATCAGCATGATCAGCATGCTCTTCAGGTCTGACAGCCGTGAGAACTCACTCCAGACAAAAAGTTTCTCCCAACATTCTGAATGAATCTGACAGGCATCCTTTAATAACTGAGACACTGAATCTGAAGTTTTTTATGAGTGGATCCAGTCTCTCAACAAATTCATCTATGGTTTAACCAACTCTTTTCTGCTCTTGACTGAAAATGTACATTTTGTAATGTACATTCGGCACTGGATTGAACTTGAGGTTCAAGGCTTCTTTGATTTGAAAGTATATAACTTCATCAGCTGGTGGCATTTAAGACTTCTTTTACACCATCACTCGCAAGATTTTTGAGCTATTTGATAATCTTTTTGTTATCTGTTTCTTCTTGCACACCAATTAAATCATCAAATGTCTATATCCAAGAAGTGTATCTGTCACCAGTATTTTGCTTTTTGGTGGTATCGAAAGGTGGTGGTGGTTTCAGGAATCAGAGTGATTGAAACTGCAACTGGAGTTCTCTCTGGCTCCCCCTGCCAGAAATCAGGATCTGTTCAAATAATGGCCCTACCTGGCCTTGAGATGTTCCGGCCTCGGGGTAATCTTTTATGATCTCCATTGGCAGAACAGCTTTCTGCCCAACCTCTTGTCACAGCAGGTATGGGCGGCTCTGTAAGCACAACCCCAAGCACTTTGCTTGGAGTCACCCTCAGCAGCAGTATGATGACTCTCTTTAATCAGTTCAAGTAAGCAGATAACCCTTTCATGTACTTGAATGGTTGTGTTTTCAGTCTCTCTTTTTGCTCTTTTAACACCTGGTTGATCTCCGCCTTGCAGCCGTTCAGTTTGCAGCATTATTATTCTGCCATTGCTAATTGCTGCAGTTTGAAAGCCTGGTTGTATCTACCTGCAGCAGTAGCACTCCGTGTAATGTATAGGTCTATATTGCGTAGTAGCGTAGTGCCTTTCTGTATGGCCCTGTCCGTAGTTTCTTAACCACTGAGGTGTAGACTTCGCAGTTAAGCTTTCTTTAACTTACAATGCTTTACATTGATTGGAGTTGTGTTTTGACTCTACATGCGCCATCCGTTGATCTGGCATTCTGACGAAGGCACACATGGCACTCACCAACAGTTTGCTTGGACCACAGCACTGTCGATCTTCAGGTTACTTATCCCCATCTCGTCGCCAGTTGTAGCATTCTCTCCAGCCTGGGTACCCAGTAATGAGTATGCCACACATGGAGCTATGTTTTACATGTCTTTATTCTTCAGTGTGTAACAACTGAACAATCCAAAAATGTTCCATCATTCATACTCACAAGAACTGACAACTGACCCGATTTTCAGAACGAAAAACTGGGACACAGACCTAGCTATAGAAATAGAACTATGTTCTGGCCAGGCCCAGGACTACGCTAAAAAACTCCACACATATATATATATATATATATGTATATATTTCACATCACAATACCCTAAGGTAATTATAACCTGTGCCCTCTCCATGTTTTCTCTTCAATAAATTTACTGCAAATGTTAAAGTGATATTATCAATGAAGTCATAGAAGATGTCATAAGCGTTGTAATATCTGGGGTAATTACATGGTGAGGGCACGTGTTATAGTTACTTGAAATATCTCTATAACAGCTGAACTTCTATGGGTTTGTGCGTGTAAAATCTGAACCTAGCTATAACGTCCCTGTAACCTTTGGTTCTTTAGTGAGTTTCTAAGTTTTTTTTATTCTATTTCCTAATTGTAACGCCCCTGTAACCTTTGTTTTTTTAAGTGAATTTCTAGGTTTATTTTAAATGTTAAGTAAGAGGCCCATCGAGGGGGTGGGGGTTGGACGCAGGGCCTGGCCTGGCATAGTGCTGCCCCACCCAAGCTTGCTGATCCTGCCCCCCTTCCTCCTTGCTGTCCATTGTCCAGGCCCGTGACCCTGCTCCCTCATTACTGCCCTGTGTGGCTGTTGTTCTGCCACTGCCCTTCCTGCCTGCACAGTTAGCTAGCTGCCTGATCCACCTCCTCCCTACCCTCTGTTGTACGAGTCCATGCACCAGCCCCTTTCCTCCAGCCCTGCATGGTTCAATGTGCTGCCACTGCCCTCCATTTAGCTTGATTTCCCTGCCCACACCTCCTGCCCTCTGTTGCCCTATTCTATGGTCCATCATTGCCCTCCTGCTTAGCCTCTGTGCTTATCCTGCTGATCCTACTCTCCTTACCCCTGCCCTCCGACGTCTGTTTGCATGCCACTGCTCTTTCCCTTTTGCCAACCATGTTCCATGGACCTGCCACTGCCCCTCCTATCTACTCTGAGTGCTTTGTTGAGCTGCCACTGCCCCTCCCACCTACCTGCCATGGTCAGAGGGCTGCCACCTGTTCCTGTCATCTCCACCCTGTCTGTCCAAGTACCATGCCCCATCCCCTCCCTCCTGTCCTCTATGGTACATTTTGCTGCCACTCCCTTCTCTATGCTGTGTTGTGCTGCACCTGCTCCTTCTACCTGCGATGTGTGGTCTTTTGTGAGACCCCTTTCCCTGCCCCCTTCTGTCTGTGTCCAGCCCCTACCCCTCACCTCTGTCCTCCATGGTCCTTTATTTACTACCCGCCCCTCCCTCTTACCCACCATGGCCGTTGTGCTGCCACTAACCCTCCCGCTTGCCGTGCATGTTTTTTTGTGCTGCCACAGCCCCTCCCACCTGCCCTTTGTGGTAATCTTTCTGCCCGACCCCCTCCGACCTTCTCTCCATTGTCTATGTGTTTGCCATTAAAGTCTCACTGTTGCCTTCCATGGTGTGTTGTGCCTCCAGTGCCCATCCCGTCTGCCCTCCATGGTCAGCCTGCTGCTCCTGACCAGCGTCTATGCTCCCTGCCCTCCATTTTCCATGTGCAGACCCCTACCCCCACCCTCCTGCCTTGTCTGGTCCATTGTTGTGCCCCTGGACCCTCCCACCCTTCATGATATGTTATGCTGCAACTGTCCCTCCTGTCTGTCCAGTATGGTCAGCTGGCTGCTCTTGCCTTTTTACCCTCTGCTCTCAGTTGCCCATGTGCATGGCCCTGTGCCCTCCCTATTGCTTTCCAAGGACTATTGTGCGGCACTGCCCTCCTGCTTGCCCTGTGTGGTGTATTGTGCTCCTACAACCCCTAAAGACTGCCTTGTAAGGTCAGTTTGTTGCCCCTGCCCATCTCCCTCTTGCCCTCTGTTATCTGAGTCCATGTTCCTACCCCATTCCTCCTGCCCTCCATAATCCAATGTACCATACTTGCTAACATTTAGAACTTGATAAGAGGGAGATGTTAAAAAAATGGGGGGAATTGATTTTCCCCATTGACTTAGACTGACAAAGAGGAGATTTTAGGCAGTAGACAGACAAATTAAAGCCCTTTTGGGCTTAACAACATTGCACACAGCACATGCCTGAATCAGGTCTGTTAGCATGTATGGTTGTACTGCCACTGCCTCTTCCTTCTGCCCTTAATGGTCTGTTATATTGTCACAACCTCTCTTGCCTGTCATGCATGCTTGGTTTGTTGTCCTAGCCCTCCTTTCCCCCGCCCTCCATGGACTGGTGTGCTGCCACTGCCCCTCCCATCTGCCCAGCGTTGTCAACTTGTCGTCTCTGAACCCTCCTCCCTGCCCTCACTTATCTGAGTGCCTGTTTGGGACCCCCCAAGTGCTCTACAAAACCCCCCTGGTCTGCTCCCCGAGGACACAGGTACTTACCTGCTAGCAGACTGCAATCGGAGCACCCCTACTCTCCATAGGCACCTATGTTATTTGGGCCCCACTTTGATCTCTGCACCTGACCTGCCCTGTGTTGCTGGTGCTGTGTATTTAGGGTTGACTTGAACCCACAGTGGTGGGCTGCCTATGCCCCAGAGACTGAACTTGTAAGTGCTTTACTTACCTGCTAAACTAACTTGTACTTACCTCACCCAAGAACTGTTGAATTTTGCACTGTGTCCACTTTTAAAATAGCTTATTGCCATTTTTGCCAAAACGGTATACCTTACTGTTTCATTCAGAGTTCTATATTTACCTTATGTGCTTACTTGAATTCTGAATCTTGAGGTTCTAAAATAAATTAAGAAAATAGTATTTTTCTATATAAAAACCTATTGGCCTGGAGTTAAGTCTTTGAGTGTGCGTTCCCATTTATTGCCTGTGTTTGTACAGCAAATGCTTATCACTACCCTCTGATAAGCCTACTGCTCGACCACACTACCACAAATAGAGCATTAGTATTATCTATTATTGCCACTATCAACCTCTAAGGGGAGCCCTTGGCCTCTGTGCACACTATCTCTCACTTTGAGATAGTATGTACAGAGCCAGCTTCCTACAGCAGTAAAACCTTTTTTTAGCTTCAGTTTATAATTCATGATGCACATAACAAGCCTGATAAAGGCTGATTAATGAAAACAAAGGTCACAAGGCAATGGCATGAGTTATAGTCACCTTAGGGCACCAGTTATAGTTACTTGAGATAGCTCTAACTGTAACAGGTGAATTTCTATGGTTTTGTACTTTTAAAATGTGAGCCTAACTATAAGGTCCCTGTAATCTTTGTTTTTTTTAAGTGAATTTCTCTGTTCATTTAAATTCTGTTTCCTAACTATAATGTCCCTGTAACCTTTGTTTTTTTCAGTGAATTGCTATTTTTTTTTAACATAAAGTAATTTTCATAACTGAACATTAATCCAACACCGCTGCACACAGCGTTTGGCTGTGCTTGGTGGCGGATGGCCGCAGGACCTGGGCTGCAGCCAGGCCCTGTGACCATCCCCCTATAACCACCCACACTTGTGCTGCATACAGCCTTTGGCCATGTACTGTGGGGTTGGCCGTAGGGACTGGCCTACAGCCAGTCCCTCGGCCTACCCCTCTAACCACCCAATCCTAGGAGAGAGAGAGAGAGAGAGTGTAGGAAGCTGTCTCTCTTATGGTGTACTAAAAAGAAGTACCTCGTGCAGAGAGTCCAGTGGATCCCAAATTGGTGTGCAGAAGAAAAAAGTAGATAGGACTAATGCTCTATTTTATGGTAGTGTTGGCAAGCAGTTAGGCTTATCAGAGGGTAGTGATAAGCAGTTGTTGTTCTCACAGAGGCAATAAATTAGACACACACTCAAAGAATAAATCTGAGACCAAATTATTTTTATACATGTTTCAAACCCAAGAACTTCGTAATCAGGTAAGTAGTTTTTCAAGCATAAATACTATTCAGATATGAAAATGAACACTTCAGTGTTAACCTTTGGAGGAAAACAATGTTCAGCAAACACAGGGTTAACAACGACTTACGAGGCCAGTCTCAGGGGCACTGATCAGAACCACACCAGTAGGTCACTCTGGGCAGCACTGTGGCGGCCGGGTGCAGGGGTGCAGTAAGTCATTGGGTGTCAAATGGTTAACTTTGGGAATTTGTTCCACATGAAGAAAGGCTGCATGCTCTTGCTAGGAAGCCAGTCAGGACAACAAACAGGTAGGTTGTAGACTTGGGGTGCTCAAGGACTTAGGTGCACCTTTGGTCCTTTTCTCCAGGGCCCAGGGGCGACAGATGCAGGGGTTTCCTTAGGCATAGGGTTTCTTCGTCCAGGAGCACTCGCGGTCAGGGGGTCCTAAATGTTGAGGCTGCAGGCGTCGTCGGAGAGTACAGCGGGGGGATCCCGGGGTGGACTCAACCTCAGGAGATCCAGGGGGACATCGTTGGTACCAGTGACCCACCTCAGATGGGGTCAGGGGCGACAGGTGCAGTGGTTGCTGGAGGTGTCGGGTTTTATCTGACCACAAGGCTGTGGGAGAGGGGGCCTGCATGCAAGGGGTGCAGGGTAGTCTGAGATGGGTGGGACCACACTGGACTTGGACTCCGGACAGCTGCAGAACCTAGCTGGCAGCATTGGTTGGCTTCACCTTGGGTCTTGGATGTCAGGTGCAGAGGTCACTTCAGGTGTCGGGTCTTTGCTGTTCTGGAGGCTGCAGAGTCTTGAGTGTTTATGGAAGGCAGGTAGCCCTCCTGGGTTTCTTGGAGGCTCATCTCCAGGATGAGTCATCTTTTGGGCAGAGTCCTTCGAGGTCAGCAGGCAGGCTGGAGGGGCTGGTTCTAAGTCAGCTGCTTCTTCTTTCCCTCTTCTGCAAGTGCAACTCTTCTTTGTCCTTTGCTTCTTAGGTAGTCAGGATCCTAGTTCTACGGTTCAGGGGTGCCACCTAAATACTCAATTTAGATGCATTACAGGGGATGCCATGTGGTAGCCAATGGGCTGTCCACCTTTAGGGTGACTATACCCTTCTATGACCACTTCCGCTGGGAAGTGGGCATTACCCTAACCCTAACCCTTGGGGCCAGATGTATGAACAAACCCCTTTGCAAATCGCAAATAGCGATTTTTAAGAAATCGCTATTTCTGAGTCGTAATATGCAATGTAACATAATTGCGATTCGGAATTAGCGATTTCTCAAAAATCGCTAATGCAATTTGCGAGGCCCAAATACCGAATCGCAAAAAAAATGCGATTCGGTATTTGAAAATCACAAATTGCGAGAACGCACACCTGGCAGAGCCTGATGACATCCCAGGCAGTTTGCAGGTGCCACACCCAAAGGAGCAGTGAGAGAGACACAGCCCAGCCACAGGGAGCAAGTCTGTGAACAAGGCAGGACTGCACGTCACCATGGACAACTCTGCAAATGGAAAGGAGAAGGGAGAGAGGAAAAGAAAACTCAAGTTCAGTGAGCAGGAACTGGAGGTGCTCACTGAGGAGGTGGTGAGGAGCCATGACCGGCTGTTCGGGAAGAGCTCACTCCAGGTCCCTGAGAGTGAGAAGCGCAAACTCTGGGCGGACATACAAACAAAAATCTGCGCTGTGGGGGTTGTGCAGCGCTCAGTGGAGGAGATCAAAAAGAGGTGGTACGACCTGTGTTCCCGTGCCAAGGTGAGGGTGGCCAGAAGACTACAGGAGGCAAGGAGCACAGGAGGCGGACCATCCACCGAGACACGCTCCACTCCCATGGAAGACCTGGTGGAGTCAACACTCCTCCCAGAAGCTGTCAGTGGGGTCACTGACATAGACACATCCGGCACACCAAGCACCAGTAAAGGTAAGTGCAATATTGAAATGTAACCCCATATGTGTATGTACAAATGCCCCTTAGGAATTAGCAATTAGTGCAAAGCATTGTGATAAGTAGTCCATTCCACATCTTAGAAGCGGCACAACAATGCCTTATGGGAGTGGTAGTCCACAACCCAGAGCTGAAAGTAGCACATCGAATGTAATTAAGTAGAGCGACAACCAGAATAACATAACACCCACTACATAGTGATATGATGTAACTGTACATTTATTACCATTGTTGAACCTTTGGTGATACATACATAAGTGACATGCTGCACATTGTCATTGCAGATGGCCCAGCAGCATCAGCATGTGCCGTTGTGGGGGATGCTAAAACCCAGCCTCCATCAGACTCCAACACCAGTGAGTCAGTGAATATTGCGCCTATCAGACGCAGGGCAAGGGCTTGACCGCTCCCCGAATTGAGCCAGGACTCAGATGACATGCGGGATGACAGCCACACTCCATCCCCAGACGGCAGATCCACCGTAATGCAGGAGTCCCAGCCCCAGCGTCACTCAACACCCCGCAGGAGGCCTCAGTATGCTGGCACACAGCATGTGGAAGCAGGAGAGGGCCCATCAGTCTTCGGTGACCTGGAATCCTATATGCTGAAACTGCAGCGCCTGCAAAATAAGAAGATTACGGCAATGCATAGGCAGATGCAGGCTCACAATGCCAACATGGGGGGGCTGCATCGGCAGTTGGAGTGCCTTAATTCAAATATTTCAAAGCTGCATGAGGGACAGATCACAGCTTCCGGGAACACCAGGGAGCTGACCAATGCAGTGAGGGAACTCTGCACAGAGCTAAGGCATGACAGAGTCAGCCACCGCAGGCATGAGAGGCGATTCATGGGCATGTTTAGTGGATTCTGTAGATCGGTCAATCGCCTTGCAACATCTACGGCCCTCATATTGCGGTGTGCTGTGGCCACACAGGTGGAGGCAGCGCACAGCAGTAGGGATGTAGCCCAGGGACTGGAGCAGATAACGAATGTGCTGGATACTATGCTGGGTAACCGCTCTGCAACACCCAGTGAACTTGGACTAGGGGAGACTGAGGACTCATCTAGCCTCAGCAGCGTAGCAGTGCCCACTACAGATCCTAGGCGTCGCAGTGCCAGGCACAGAACTGCCACTGAGGCAGATACCAGAGGTGCCGGTGAGGCCACTGCGCACTCGAGTGGCTTGCGTGGCCGTAAAAAGTGACTGTAATGGCCACAGGGGACTGTCTTTTTTTTTTTGTTTTACAGTGAACTATGAATAAATAGTGAGACACTGTTCATGCTTATTTAATGGCACATGTGTTTAATTTTTGTTCTAGTGACACTTATGTTACCTGACGTTAAGGTAATAAAGGTACTAACTACCAGTCCACATGTCAGTGAAGTTGTGTTGTTATTACTTACATCTGAAATGGTTGTGCGTGATGTCTGCACGCCTTTGCCTGCCCTCTGCTGCACTGGTCCTGTCTGCTGGCTGTAGGGGGGGTATGGGATCATCATCCTCATCTGAGTCTGGATCAGATATTTCCAAGGGTGCGCTCAACCACATTGCGGGTTGCCCTGTGTGCTGAATTGTATCTCCATTCTGCTGGTGTTGTAGGATTTAGGTAGGGCGTCATCATGTAGGTGCGTACTGCGTAGGCACTGTCTGCTGGAAGGGACAGAGGGTATGATAAGAAGTGGGCCATCTGACGTCAGCATGCCATCAATGCGCCATTGTATAGAGGGTCAATACCTAGTAGATATCCTTCACCAAACTCCCCAGCTAGCAGTCTTGTGTGAATCCCGCTGTGGCGAAAGATGTATGAATCTTGTGTGCTTCCTGGGTACCTGGCCACGAGATCAGTTATGATGTAGGAGGCATTGCATATCACCTGTATATTCACTGAATGTTGGTATTCACGGTTGCGGTACACATACTCTGTGGCCGATGGTGGACAGATTGCAACATGTGTCCCATCTATGGCACCTAGGACGAGGGGGAACTGTGCTATCTGGTAGAAATCTATTTTAGTCTGCTGTATTTCCTGTGGGGTGTGGGGGAATCTGATGTACTGGTGTATCCTACTCAGCATGGAGTTGATAAATGCATTGAAAAATCTAGAGAGAGCACTCTGTGATACTCCTCCAGCTGCTGCAATGACCCCTTGATAGCTCCCTGATGCGAGTAGGTGGAGGGAGCATAATACCTGCACATGGGTGGGTATGCTATTTGTCCTTTGTGTTGTGCGCTGCAGTACGGGTTGTAGCTCAGCTATCAGGTCAAGTATCATGGCTGAGTTCAACCTGTACTTATCCTATATCTCCTCCTCAGTCTGGTCAAAAAGGGTAATGCGCACTCTGAAAATGCGCTCCTGTCTCCTCCTCCCTCTCCTCAACCCTGCCAAGATCCTCATTCTCCTCGCCATGACGTAGAGTGCAGCCATTGTGGAAAAGAGTCTGAGGCATTCTGGGCCTCTTTATATAGGTTGCACCTGGTTACCACCTGGTTTCACTTAGTGGTAATTTGCATGTGCAAAGGGCCATTCTGCGAAAATTTGCAATTTGCGAATTTTTGATGCATCGAATTGCGACATGGTTTTGCGAGTCGCATTTTGCGTCTCGCAATTTCCGACTTGAAATACCGAATCGGTATTTGCGAGTCGCTATTCCGACTCGTAATTTGCGAAATGCTAATTGTGATTCGGTATTTCATGTCACAAATTGCGAGACGCAAAATGCGACACACAAAACCATGTTGCTTCGCAAAAAATTGAAATTTTTGCGATTCCTTATTTTTGGTCTGCGAATGCCTTTCATGCATCGCAGACCACGTTTTTGCATTCGCAAACGGACAAATTCTGCGATTCGCACCGTTTGCGAATGCAAAATAGTTTGATACATCTGGCCCTTGATTCCTTCCAAACATGTTGGAGGAATTTGAAAAGTAGTGTCTATCTCAGCTCGTCCACCTTAAGGGTGGGACTGACATGAAGTGGGCAAATCTGCCTGATTTTCCCACCTGTGCTGCCACTAAAAGTGGGGTCAGGACAGTGGGTGCCGCCATCTCCACCATCCGGAGAGACCTGGGTCACATTACAAAGGCAGCTAGGCCTTAGAAGCTTCCCACCCTGGAGTGTCAATCCTGCCTGGGTGAGGTGATAACACTCCCGCCCAGTGCAGGCTTTTGTTTCTGGACCCCAAGAGTGCTGGCTCCCAAGTTGGGGGCCAGAAACACAACTAGGGTGGCTAAACTGGTCAGCAGCAGTCAGTCAACTCACTAGTAGCTGGTAGGTTTTCAGGAGGCACCTCTAAGGTGTCCTCTGGGTGCAGTTATTAATATATCCCTCACTGCCATCAGTGAAGGTTTATTAATCTGAGATGTTTGATATCAAAATCCCTAAGTTCAGAGAAGCCATCATGTAGCTGGGTAGCTCGTAGTGACCAGTGTCCAGCAAATGCATTTAAAAAGGCTTCCCTGAACACTTACTATGTCTGAGAATCGACAAAGACATAGCTGGGGTATACCTGCTCATTCAGATATGCCCTAACATGTAATATAATGCACCCTGCCTTGGGGCTGTAAGGCCTGCTAGGGGGTGACTTACATATGTTGCATGTAGTGTTTAGTGGACATGGCACACAGGCTGTTTAAAAGGTGTTCTACTCATTCCAAAGACCTCCAGATTCATTGCCTCTATCACCTGTTGCTCTGTACTTTGACCTTCCATCTCCGTATTTTCTATTTCAAGGTCTTATAGTTCCATTTGGGCCCGTAAGTCTGAAATTTTAAGCCCCCTTTGGTTTTCACCTTCCTTTAATGTGACATCTTGAGCATTTGATTTCTTAGGAGGATTTTACAGATGCCATTTCGCTAATTTCAACTTTCTTATATGTTTATACAGATCAATACATTTTTCACAATAGTTCAAACCACTTTTTGGACAGACAGATAGTCCAATTAATAACAGCCTTGTCTCTTCATCACTTAATTGTATAGCCGATAAATCAATAACTATCATGGCTGCTTGATTTTATATTTCCTTCTCTATATCCGTGTCTTTCGTGGCTTCCTTCCTACTAGTAGCTTGTCTACACCTCCTCCTTCTCCAATTTCTTTTTTGTCTGGAGGATATCTCAGACTTCTTGGCCATCGAGACTGCAATTGGTCTGATCTTAAAAAATCCAAATCATCTATTGTAGTTAGTTTATTAATCATAGATGAGCTGCTGGCGCCCATCCTGCCTTCCGCTGGTTCCCTTTCTGGATAAGGGATTAATTCAGATCCTGTCTTCATCATCTTTCTTTCTTGGGTTACTCTACCTCCTTCAACTAACCTTTATCTTCGCATAGTATTGAACGTTTTTGCAAAGGTAAAAATGTGCCCTTGTTCATAATCTATTTTATGTCTTAAGTACTTTTGAGCTTTTCTCGTTTTGATCGTATCCTCGTGTTTTTTTAAACGTATCTCCATTTATTCACAATATTTCTTAATTGCTTGTTGTTCTTTAAATACATCCATTTCTGTATTTAGTTTGTCTATTTCAGTTTGTAATTCCAACCAATCCGATCTATCTCAGCATATATCACAATTATTTCCATTAATCGCTTTAAAGCAGTCATATTGCTTTCAGACCATTCTTTTAACATGCCGGGATTGGGCTTTTCGTAACTTGGTGCAATAAAAATTCTTAAACCACGTGGTGTGCGTCCAACTTCCAAATATTTAATCATAGATTTCTTTTCCCACCACTTTGAAATTTCATTTTTCTGCAACCTTTCCAACATACGTATTTTCATTTTCCAGTCCCCAACGGCATTTCTACTCGAGGTTTCTTCCTTTGCTATGTCCATTAAATTCGTTCCTACTTTACTAAATAACCTGTCTGCGGCCTCCTCTCTTTCCGGCAGTAATAATATAAATATAACTATAACTACTTAGTGGTGACTGCCATGTATATATATATATGCAAAGGGTTACAAACTGGTGCAATGCAAGCATTGCGCCACTTTGTAAATATGGCACGCCATTTTTGTCCTTCCAACGCCACATTAGCATTAAAAAAATGACACTCACATGGAGTTGGAATGGTGCTAGGCCACCATAAATCTGGGCCTTAGTTGTTAGGTACACTTTCTTAAGTTTCTATGGGCCTCTGTATACATGTTACTGCTCAATAGGGCAAGCCTCCTCCTTGACCTTAACCAAGAGGTATCCAGAGTTCAACACCAGAGACATCAACAAAACCTATTTGCGCATGTCAAAGTAGAAAAAATATCATCCAAAAAGCTGCCCGGCCGTTGAATATGCAATATGAGGCATGACTGTTTATGAATTTTATAATGTTACATACTGCATAGTCCTTGCTGTATGTTAACACTTTCATTGCTTGTACATTGAACGCATTAGGTGAAACCTGAAGGCCTAGAAAACAGTCCTGCTCTTGTCTACCCAGGTCCTTTTAGTTTATGCAGGCTCACAAAATATGTGCTTAAATGCCACAGTTTTTTCTAATACTTACTAACACGTCAGAGAAGAGACTTTTCCATTCCCGTAAGCTTCTTAATTAATACAGTAGCTGCAGAGTTGTTCAGAGTACAGGTTACCTTGCTAGTTTTTCTTCAAGGAAGAAGAGACACTGTAACTGAAAGCCTCAATTTGCTTCCTATAATTTAGACAACAGTATTGTTCCCTTTCCTGTGTAACCAGGGACATCTTAAGCGTGTTGGGGGCCCTGGGCCATGTGTTTTTAGGGGCCCCTGTCCGGAACAGCTTGGAATGTATGATCCAATGTCTGCCTTTTCATGTCCTCTTTGGCTAGGTCAGTGGTTCCCAACCTGTGGTCCGGGGACCCCTGGAGGTCCGCAAAGTCTCCTCAGGGGTCTTCGACTGCTTAGAAAATTAAATAATATTAACATATTAGGTTCTCACCTTTCAGTAATGACTCAGTGGGGGGTGGGGGTCCCCGGATTTCAATAATGATTCAGTGGGGGTCCACAGAAGTCAAAAGGTTGGGAATCAACTGGGCTAGGACACTTACACTGCACAGGCACACTCGTCCAAGTTCTAAATGTGTTTCCATATAATATTCAGGGACAGTGATGAAATATAGCAGCTGCTCACTAATATTGCTGCAAATAATCTCTGTCATCAGGGCAGGACTTTGTGGACATTTACAGAGCAGCCTCTATCAGGAGGTGCCCTCAAAGGCCTTGACCCTAGACCAGAGCCTAATTTGCCCATGCCATAAATGTCTCCAAAAGTAGCAAACAGGAGCCGTGTGAGATCAACATATCCAAGAAAGTATATGAGATAGCTTTGATTGGGGTGGGAGGTTAACACTCTCAACTCATCTTCAGACCAGATAATATGAAAGGTGTGCAAAGGCTGGGCTTTACATAACGTGGTGTGGAATAAACTACTATAATAATACTGATAATCACTTTATGACAACCTAGGTAGTAATTAGACCAATTAATTAGAATAATGACATACAAATTCTAATACCTGTGTCCCAATTTCCTGGAACAGGGAGGGGCTCTGTAATATTACTTACAGATAAGAGACTGTCTGACAGGTTTTGTCTCACTCCTGACATTCCTACCAAGCCAAGCATACCTCGATGGGGAGGAGTGAGAAACACCTGCCAGTTTTCTTGTCTCTGAAAATGTCACCATCTTGCTTTTGGGGCTTAGGAAATCTACTGGGTAGTGCATTCATTGTACTCCTTTATACCATGTACATATGTCTTCATTGAGGTGCTTTTATAGCACCCTTAGCTTGCAAAATGTCATTGTGATCATAGTCACTTGTAGATCTTTCTCAGCACCCTCAGGCTGTGGAAGCAGGATGTGGCTATAGTGTTGACCTGGCTGGGAGGACATGTCCAGTTTGCTGTTTATGGAAAAGTCCCAGGAGATTTAATGGCACAACATGCCAACTCTCCCTGCTTACAGTGAACCAACACATGCTACTCTCTCTATGCGGCATAGACTCACCTTTCTGTTCTGTGCTACCACATATTGAGCAAAACATTCTTCAGAAAGGGTGTACCTTGTGTCTTGTGATCTGGTGCGATTCCTATTGGTCAGTGTCCTTTGTCTGTTTTAGTTATGTTCATGCTTCTATCCATAAATGTTATGCTACGTTACGCCCATTTTTTTAGTGGACTGTCACCTGTGCAGGTATCCTGGCGCTTTGCAGGTGTGTAAGGAGACTTACTCAAAGAGCCAAGTCTTCAGCTTCTTGCTGAATTTATGAAGAGATGGGGAGGATCTAATGTAGAGTGGGAGAGCATTACATACTTTAGGAGTGAGGTGCGAGAAGGCTTGACCTCCTGATCTGTTTTTGTATGTGGGGAATGTGTAGTAGTGAGAGTCCAGCTGAGCGAGGTGTCAGGAGGGTTGCTGGCACTACACACAGCTGTTCTAGTATGCTGGGTGTTGTTGTGTAGTGCTTTGTATTTGTGGGTCAGAAGTTTGAACTGTGCATACTTATGTATCAGGAGCCAGCGGAGTTCCCTCAGGTGTGGTGTGACGTGGGACTTGCATGGGAGGTAGAGAGCCAGTCTGACTGCAACTTTCTAGATGGTCTACGGTCTTTTTGTGAGTTGATTGCTGACTACTGCGTAAAGTGCATTCCCGTATTTCAGTCTGTTTGAGGTGAGGGCTTGGGCGACAATCTTCCTGGTGTTGTTTGGTAGCCACTTGTAGATCTTTCTCAGCACCCTCAGGCTGTAGAAGCACAATGTGGCTGTAGTGTTGACCTGGGTGGACATGTCCAGTTTGCTGTTGATAATGTTGATAATGGGTGGAGTCCAATGATGAGATATCTTTCCCGAAGATCACCACTTCAGTCTTGCCCGTGGTTGGTTTGAGGCAATTGGACTTCAGCCAGGTGGCCACTTCGGTCATGCAGGAGTTGAAGTTGTTCCTTGTGCAGGGTGTTTTGTCTGAGAGACACAGTATCAGTTGTGTGTCGTTGGCATAGGTGAGTTTGTTGATGTTGTGTGGTCTAATGATGCCTGCCAGTGGAGTTATGCAGATAAAGAAGATGGTCAGGCTGAGTGAGGAACTTTTCAAATGGGTTCCCAGGCCTTGGAAAAATATGGCGGCATCTTGACTGTTGACTCCGGTGAGAAAGGTGGAGCTCCAGGCATTTGGATGCCAGTCTTGTGAAGCTTTCTTCACTGTGTAAAATATGCAATACTGATGGTTTTGAGTATGTCAGTGTTCTGAACGTATCAGTTGGTGGAACAGAAGGCAGAGTTGTGAAGACATTGATGCTTCTTGTGGGTTGTCTGTAACCTGAAACTAGGAGTACTTGAAGTAAAGCATACAATGAAGAAATTCACTGGTGTATGGTCTCTGAGATAAGCTAGAGACAAGTAGTATTACTATACTGAAGGGAGAAAGACACTCAACCAATGCCAAACACCACCTGGTAGCCCTTGTATAAATAACAGAGGAAGAAACTGCTCTCCAGAGGGTCATAGTATAGTTCCAGTACCAAAAATGAAAGGAACTATGATCCTGGGGAAGGGAATGGGCAGTGTGGTGGTATTGCAGACTAAAATGATCCTTCAACAACAGTGGCAGAACTTGAGCTGCAGCCCAGCCAGACAATGCATGTGAGCAGTCTGTACTGATGCAAAGAATCAATTATGCTGCAATATGGAAGTGAGAACAAGAAGCTGCAGTCCTATGTACAACTAGCAACAGATTCTCCTGCCCCTGATGCATCATCGTGTGTTAGCATAAGTCTGCTGGACAGGAGTTCAGTGAAAAGTCTTAACCTCTAAGTCATTTGATGCAGGAGGGCATGCAAAGCTCACTGAATGACACGGGCACCCGTATTTTAGCCCAGATGAACTACCTACCTCAAGGCAGTCTATCTACTTTAAATCTCAAACTAGCATCATAACAAACATAGATCATGAGACGATCATCCAGAGGGGTTACAACCATGATTATGCCAGAATTGTGCAACATAATATCCCCCTGCAACTGGAAGGACAAACAGCGCGAGGGACAACAGGATAAAAACGTCAACAGCAAGATTGTCATTGATCCACAATAGCATGTATTCCATGTGCTGTCAGGGGTTTATTGAGGAGAACACAAAAAAGACACATTTGCACAAGAACATTCGCAAAAGATGAAAATACGCTTCATTGAAAAAAAGACTGGAGCCTGTAAAGGACCAACTTGTTGCAACTGGCTCACACGAACACATAGGGTGTTTAAAGCATTCACTTTTGGATAAGGCCCAGCAGAGGCTGTTGATTATGCACATTGGTACTGGGTTCCCAAAAAGGATCCAGATGGTGCCTTGAAGCATTTTGTGTGCTGTATGGCTCATGCTCTCATTCAGTTCATTATTAGTGTTGCATCTTTCTCCTTGGTCCTCTACTCGAGTTGTTCCCTTTGTTACCTTTTTGGCTGTTTTTTTGCACTTTCCTACCTGAAATAAGCACTATAAGACGGCCCAACAAGATTGTGGCCATTGGTCTTCCGGTGTCCTCAGTACCTGTTCTTTCAGCTTCTCGAGGCATATCTGGGTGCTTCTGGGGTTCGTCACTGGGAATCCATCTTAAGTATCTAGTATGTCATTCATTACCTTTGCATATTTGCTATCTTTTTAAATTCCATTTAATTCATTTCATAATGTGGCTCTGATCTTTACTCTATTCAGAATCTGCCCAAGCCTAGACGTTACTTTCCACCGCCATTACCTGTGTAAGGCTCTTCCTGACTTCCTCTTAGAAGTAGTTAAGGTTCTTTACCTATAGAAATGTCCATACAGGGTACTGCAGGATTAACTTCTGAATCCAGTGCCTCGCCATCCATTGTGGGATGAGGGCAATTCCAACATTTACAGGATGGAACAGTCTTATAGTCTTTTGGAAGGAGATGAAAATAATTGCAAAAAGGTACTCTGAAGTCTACCTATCATTAGCCACAGTCTACACAGGTGTAGGAAGCTTGCTCTCTACATGGCGCACTAAAAAGAAGTACACTCTGCAGAGAGTCCAGTGGTTGCCTAACTGGTACGCAGAGGCAAAAGTAGATAGGACTAATGCTCTATTTTGTGGTAGTGTCGGCGAGCAGTTAGGCTTATCAGAGGGCAGTTGGAAGCATTTGTTGTACTCACACAGGCAATAAATGAGACACACACTCTAACCAAAGTGGCCTAATTCAATACAAAACAAAGATACCAATTGGCTACTGGGATTAATCCACAAACAGTGCATACTATCATGGGTCAAGTTCCCACAGAGCGGGAGAAAGTACCTTATTGGATAGCCCAGAAAACAAATCAACTGAAAGCTGTGTTTCCCCATACAGGACCACAGGAAAAACATAGAATTCTAACAATGTGCTTGCCCTTTGGGATTGTTCCCTCGGTGGATGACTGTGCCACATGGGGTACAGTCTTCGCTGCAATATATACTACCACACATGGTACCCCAATACTTGCCAATTTACTGGAGGTGTTAAAACAAATACAGAATGAGCATGGGGTAGCACCTGCCCTAGATTTGGGGATGGAATTATTGCGGAATTTTGATGCAGTATCCTCGATAATACTCAGTAACATTAAAGGGGAAGCGGTAGCACTGGCTATATGCCAGCGTCTCAGAGAAACTCCACATTTGGATCAAGAGAGACAGCTACCAAAAATTATTTCTGATACCTATGCTAGTATAGGATGGGATAGTCTGGGAGCCAAGCCAAAGAAATTGGAAGTACAGAGTACCATCCCTAAGGAAGGTACAAAAAAGACACAAGAGAGTTCAAAAAAGCGCTGGGAGAAGCCAAAACAATTTAAGGACAGACAGAAGCAGAGAGCAGACTCTCCGCATCCGAAGAACTCCGAAAGAAGACAAGCTCTCAGAAATAGGGAGAATATTAGAACTCCTGATAGATATACTGATTCACGTCCCTCTCGTTCCTTTCAGGACGCTCCAGATAGGCGTAGCGAGAGAGGGGGCCATCCTGACCGATGTCCTGAATACGTGAAACAAAAGAAAGACTCGCCACAGTCTACAGTCAAAAAAGAAGAGAAGACTTCGCAACAAAAGCCACAGTTTAAAAAGAAAAAGGTGGCAGCACTATCGGTCAAAAATGCCAATACACTTGAGAACATTGCTGAAGAACAAGACGTGGGCAGTGACACTGCTAGACAGCGCAGCAGAGGTCACGATATGTCGTCAGAGTCTAAAAGATCACCTGGATGCTACAGCAACTAGCAATTTTGTTGCAGTTGAAACGGCAGACGCGCGCGTACTCCCACCGGATAGACTTTATGATCTAAAGATCCAAATTGAGGGAGACGTGGAACGCACATCGGTGTGATCTTTTGGGTCAAACTTAATTGTGACATCCTATTGGCCGAAAGTGATTGGCCATCCAAACACGTCCGTAAGCTCCCACATGGGGAAAATTTCATTTTGCCTTCTTTCTCTAATCTTGTTCCAGAGGTAGAAAAGGAAGCCTACGCTGTCAGATGGGCTCTAGCACAGGCACCTGCATTACATCACAATTATGTAGGTTGGGACAGGGATTCTCCGTGTCATGTAATACCTATCAGGTCTACGCCCCAGCCTCAGACGCAATATCTAGTCAAACAAAAGGCTAAAGCTCCAGTGAGAGAGATCCTCACTCAGCTAGAATATCAGGGGTTAATTGAGCCCTGCGCCTCTGCAATGAACAATCCATCATTCCCGGTTGCGAAGCCAGACCATTCCTATAGAATAGTCTTAGATTACAGACACTTAAACAGTCATACACGTACATATGCGATACAAAATTCACATAGCATGGCACTGATAAACAACATAGTGCGCAAAAAATATGAAACAACGTTGGATATTTCCAATGGGTTCTTCTGCCAGAATTTAGCGGAAGAAAGTCGGGACCTGAGTGCATTCTCATTTGGCTCACAAAAACGCTTTTGCCGTTTACCCTAGGGCTATAAGAACAGTCCAAGGCTGTTCTCAGCCCGAGTAACATCAATATTACATGATATTGATCCTGAGGCGTTATCCTATGTGGACGACATTTATCTCACAGACCTGAACATTCATCTTGTGAGGGTCGATCGAATAATTTTGGGGTTTGCAGAAGTCGGTTATAAATTCAACTTTAAGAAAAGCAAGATCGCCTTTCTCAGTGTATTGTTCCTGGGCTACGAGCTCTCAAACGAAGGAAAGAGCCTGGCCTGCACTTCCTAGAGAAGTGTGCACAACTGCACCCACCAAATATGCTAAAGAAACTACAGTCTTTACTTGGTTTCTTTACTTTTGGCAGAACATACATTCCTGACTATGCACAACGTATCAAGCCACTATACGACTTTAAACGTCCAGATTTTTCCAGCAGACACTGGACAGTTGAACACACACACATCCTTAGGGAGTTGCAACAGGACATACTGGAAGCTAAACACTTACACACACATGACAATAAAACAAATTTGGTCATCAGAATAATTGCTGGTGCCATTGGGTTTACGTATGTCACCTCCAATGAGGATGACACTGTGCCCATAGCATATAAATCACATTTATACTCAAATGCAGAGCAACGCTTTGCACCCACAGAAAAAATTCTAACTGCAGTTCAGATGGCTGTCATAAAAGAGAGGCCACTTGCCCAGGGGAAACGCATCATTTTCGTTACCCTGGTGCCAGCTTTAGAGGCCATCACCAAAGTGAGCGTTCCTAACACTAAAGCATTACATCCACGCTGGATTCAGTGGGCGACTTCTCTGACAGCTACTGATGTTGATTATATTTTTCATCCGAAACTTCAGACACAAGAATTTCTCCAATATGAACAGGAGTGCCCCGCTCCTCTACATCTTTTGCCTTTGGACGACCATCATACTGTCATTTATACTGATGGTTCAGCCCAACCAGCTGTAGGTACCAGACATCAATACTCAGCCACTTGTGCAGCCGTGAGTGGAGTGATGAAGAATGGAGTCTTCCACCCTTATAACACCTACACGCAGACCCTAGGGGACTGCATAGCTCAGTTAGCCGAACTCAAAACCCTTATTTTGGCGCTAGAAAAAACAGAGACAGGAAGACTGACCTTGATAGTCTGTGATTCATATTACTGTGTTCCGTCTTACAGTGATTATCCTAATCATTGGAAACTGAACGGGTTTAGAGATTCTAAAGGGAACACCATAAAACAAAAGACATTGTAGGGGAGAGTGGCTGATCTTAAGGATAAGCTACTGTGCGTCCATGTAGTACATACATTGGGCCACCAACGTGTAGGAGTACACGTTATCGGTAATACTTTGGCTGATGAAGCAGCCAAATCCGCAGTAGCTACGGCTTCTGTGGCTGCAGTGACTCGTTCCCATACAAGACTGGATAATGAAATAGTGACTGCTGTGAAAGCTTCGGCTGAAGGCAAGTCTGTCCTGAAAGGGTACCCTACAAAATATTCTTACCACATCAGTGCACAGAATGTTGCTTATGCAACACTTCCTGGGGTTGGAGACCGAGCAATCCCCAACGAAGACCAGAGATTAGATCTAGTAAAAGCAGCGCATGAAGGTGTCGCTTCTGCTCATGCTGGTATTTCGGCCACAGTAACACTCTTACAGAAAAGATTCTGGTGGCTAGGTCTATACAAACAGACAAAGCAATACATCCTTTGTTGTGACATCTGCCAGCAGATAAAGGGCTCTAACATCAAACGCCCACCACAGACATCCCTCGTAGTGTCCAGTAGGCCATTACAATGTGTGTACCTGGACCATTGTGGTCCACTCCAACCGGATGGTGCATACAAATACATCCTAGTCGCTGTAGATTCTTGTTCTAGATTCCTGTGAGAATGGCCACAGCAGTTGGCTGACGCTCGAACTGTTATAAAAGATTTGCTGATCTTTATCGGTACATAGGCGGTTGCAGCATTCCACTCGGACCAGGGCCCTGCGTTTGCCTCTAAGGCATTCAGGGACACCATGGGGACGATAGGTGTTGAATTCCATTACTCCTCACCATACCATCCCGAGGGAAATTCGGTCGTGGAGAGGCGGAACTATGATCTAAAGCAGTCCTTAACAGCTAGAGTATTAGGTTCTGGCCGCAGCTGACTTCATCACCTATATGGGGTCCAGAGAGCACTGAATAATGCGCAAAGACGGTCCTTGGGGGGACAAGCTCCCTATGAGGTTCTCTTTGGGATACCTATGTATGCCCCAGATCTTGATGGTTCTGGTATGGTGGAGCAGAAACACCTTTTGACATAAATGAACGTCTCACTGTGTTACAGGAGCCTCAACAAGTTTGAGATGATAAATCATCCACCAGTGCTGCCACCTTAGGAATAAGGGATATTCCAACAACTTCCACTGGCTGGATTCCTAAAGTTGGGGATCTGGTTTGTGAAAAGATTGCTGTAAAGAAGGAATTCGGTCCAACCTACAGAGCACCAGTCTCAGTCTTGGGAATACAAGGTACCAGAACTGTAATTTTGGCACCATTGCCTGGTTCCTGAGGAAACAGATTTGTTTCGATTGACAATGTCAAACTACACCATGTGGCCGATCCTGCACAGTAGACCTAGAGGTCCCTTGGGTAGTTCCCGATCCCCTCTCACTACCCAACAGGACATACCTCTTCAGAACAGAGTAACAAACACTACTGTGGACTATGCAACAATGTCCAACAATGCTATAAATTCCTCCTCGACCATGGGGAGGGCAGAGAATGAGCGCTTGCTGGTTCCAGTCACCACTTCCATGACGACACCTGGTCAAGAATTGTCTGTCTTATGCACCAACACAACACAGACTGATGGCACTATTTACTATGAGCCCCCATGTGAAGTGAATGCATCTACAAGTACTGAACCTGCTCCTGGTTTTGCAGAGATTGGCTCTGGTTACCTTATCGACATTGATGACTTTTCTTCAGACTCATCCACTCAAGCAATTGAAAATGTTTTAAAGACACGCAAGCTATAGTTATGGCTTAAAAATAATTACTTTTTATACCCATGGAACTATTTATGGTTCTTCCTAACATTTTCTACCTTATTTATATGGATTGGTTTCATGACTGTTTTCTTCTTACTCATAAATGGTCATTACATTCCAGAACGCGCCACTGTCGCACCAGTAGATGAAGTCTTAACTCCATATCATTCTTCACACAAGGTCTGCAGAGACTTGTCCCCAGTGAACATTTCAGCTGTATCCATATCTGATGGGATTGTGTGGGACAAGGTTCCTTTTGAAATATACGGGCCTACTGAGGTCATCCAAATTCCATATGTATTTAAAATATCTATGACAGATGTTATTACACCTGGGGCCAGATGTAGGTAGGTTTCCTTTTGCGAGGTGCAAATTGCGAGTCCCAGCGACTCGCAATTTGCACCTCGCAAAAGGAAATGCAGAAAGGTGTATCAGACACCTTCTGCGACTCGCTATGGGGTATTGCGACCCCATAGCGAGTCTAGGCACTCACGGGGATGGTGGCCTGCTGGAGACAGCAGACCTCCATGTCCGTGACTGCTTTGCAATAAAGCAGTTTTTTTTTTTCTCTTTGCAGCCCGTTTTCCTTAAAGGAAAACAAGCTGCAAATAGAAAAAATACCGAAACCTTTTAGTTTCGGTTTTTTTCAGAGTAGGCAGTGGTCCATAGGACCACTGCCTGCTCTGAAAAAATATTCTTGTGAGCATTCACAAAGGGGAAGGGGTCCCCTGGGGACCCCTTCCCGTTTGCGAATGAGTTACCATCCACTTCAAGTGGATGGTAACTGCGAGTTGATTTGCAACCGCTTTTGCGGTCACAAATCAACTTACATCGCGGTGTGACTCGCAAATAGGTAGGGAACACCCCGTCCTATTTGCGAGTCTGAAACACATTTTGCGAGTCGGTACCGACTCGCAAAATGTGTTTCAGCATCGCGTAGGGGCTTTTGCGCCTCGCAAACGGCGTTTTTCGCCGTTTGCGAGGCGCAAAAGCCTTCTTACATCTGGCCCCTGGTGTTGTATCTGATGAATGGGATGTCCAGGCAGTTGATTCTATGTTAACTGAAATGAAGGACTATTCAGTATTTGAAAGTGATGGTGTATATGTAAATGCAATGAATGATGGGGAAATGTTCTGCTACAGTAATTGGGGACATTACTACCTGCACCGTGCAACTAGACATAGACCGGTACTTAATTACACACAATGGGAACATTGTTCAACGCCACCAGTGGGGAGCCCAAAAAGTTATATAGAAAAATTCACTTATTTTTCTGGGCATGACGCAAGAAATTCCGAGTCATATTTTTTCAAATTGCCTCCTTCAAAAATTAGATACAAAACTGATATATTCAGATGCCTTTGTTTCCCGTCTTGCCATTGAAGGTTACGATCACTGGAAGAACAGTATTGATTTAAAGAGTGTATGGGGAACACAAGATTGGCAAATACAGGGTAGGGAAGCCTGGTTCAGAGCATGCCTGATTCCTGTACAAATGATTTTTTTAAATGACACTAGGGTTAGCAAAAATAAAATAAATTAACATGCCCATTATCCCCACACCGGCTAAGTTTAATGATTGGCAACTCCTCCTGAATAACACTGAAGAAGAACTAGATGCAAAAAGTTCAGGCTGGTACCTATAATTCTTCTCTTTCCAGTCCCGGCGGGTGGTTAGTTTGGCCGATAGACACCAATGAATATCAGGCGCGTTTTTTAAATTCCTCAGGGGGATTTAAGATTAGCCGGCCAGATCCTCCCTTCATCTCAGGTTGACACACGGGGATAGTTACTACATATAGGGCCAGATGTAGCAAAATCTGTTTTTGCGACTTGCAAATTGCGAGTCTGAGTGACTCGCCCACTGGCTCTGAAGGGGGCATTGTGCCCTGTGATCTTTATCCTGGTTAGGATGGGGTGAGTGGATGGCTTCTCCACTGGTTCTGGAGGGGGCATCGTGTCCTGTGATCTTCATCCTGGGGAAGATGGGGTGAGTGGATGGCTTCTCCACTGGTTCTGGAGGGGGCATTGTGCCCTGTGATCTTCATCCTGGGGAGGATGGGATAAGTGGATGGCTTCTCCACTGATTCTGGAGGGGGCATCGTGCCCTGTGATCTTCATCCTGGGGAGGATGGGGTGAGTGGATGGCTTCTCCACTGGTTCTGGAGGGGGCATTGTGCCCTGTGATGCAGATCTTGGGGAGTGCAAGGTCACAGTCTCTCAGCTGGGTATCAAACCCACAGGAATTGCAGGGGGCAGGCCGCACAGCAGCCCATGGACGCTGGACTACACACTGTCCGCCAGCTGTGACGGCTGCTCAGTGGTGGTGCTGCTGATGCTGCCGCTGGTAGTGGGGGGAGGCACCTGCCCATCCCCTGCAGCCTCGGACGTCTGCCCACTGCTGGTGGTGGTGGTGCTGCTGCTGGTGGGGGAAAGCTCCAGCCCATCCCCTGCAGCTTCGGATGGCTGCCCACTGCTGGAGGTGGTGGTGCTGGTGGTTGTGGGGCAAAGCTCAAGCCCATCCCCTGCAGCCTCAAACGGCTGCCCACTGGTGCTGCTTCTGCTGGTGGTGGAACTGCTGCTGGTGGTGGTGGGGGAAAGTTCCTGCCCATCCCATGCAGCTTCGGACAGCTGCCCACTGCTATTGGTGGTGGTGCTGGTGGTGGTGGGGGGAAGCTCCTGCCTATCTCCTGTAGCCTCGGACGGCTGCACCACCATGGTTGGTGGTGTGGGCTCCGACTGAGTCCTGGCACCAGGCTCCTTGTCCTTTATGCCTGCTGGTGCAGGCCCATGCCCTTCCTGCCAGCAGATGGGGAATTGCTCCTTGCCCTTCCTGGCGGCAGCTGGGGATTGCTTCTTGCCCTTCCTGGCAGCAGCTGGGGGTGCACCATGACCTTCATGGAAGCACTTGAGGCAGGCACCCTTTCCATGTGGCTGCCTGGTGCCCGGGATGCTTTCCTACCACGAATTGCTGTGGACACTACTGGGCCCGTGGACTGGGTGCCTGAGGTGCTTGCCTGGGTTTTACCCACCCTGGCCAGACGTCTAGGAGGTGGGTGGGGGAAGCGGTCAGTGGTGGAGAGGAAAAGCTGCTTAGGGACATTGGGGCAGGAAGGGGGAGAAGGTGTGGGAGTGGAGGAAGAGGGAGTGGTTGTAGGAGGTGTTTGTCTGCTGTGTTTGAGTGCAGGTGCATGGGCTGGATGCTGTTGTGAGGTTGATAGCTGTTGGGTGTCTGAGTGCTTGCGTTTGTGTACTTTGGGAGGAGGGGGCACAGACACAGTGGGAGAGGACACAGGGGACGTGTGCATGGCTGTTGAGGTGGTGTCTGCCAGTGAGGTGTATGTTCTGATAGGTGTGCTGGTGATGGCGGTACTGGATGAGGATATAGTGCATGCAGGTGTGAGTGTAGACATAACTGGGAGGGAGATGGAGGAGGAGGAGGAGGAGGAGGAGGGGGACACAGTGGAGGCAGTGGATGTTGGTATGTCTGCATCTGGACGGTGTTTCTGTGAGTGCCTGTGGAATAATGTGTGCTGCTTGTGTTTGCCTGTGCCACTCTTGTGTGCATTCTGGTCTGCCTGTCTCCTTGGGATAGGTTGGGGTTGAGGGGAATGGGATTGGGAAGTGAAAGTTGGAGGGGGAGGGTGGAAACAGGGACAATGGCTGCGATCAGAGAGGAGGCCAGAGCCTGGATTGATCTCTATTGGGCCGCCAAGCCAATGTGAATGCCCTCCAAAAATGCATTGGTCTGTTGCATTTGGGCTGTCAGCCCCTGGATGGCATTCACAGTGGTTGACTGCCCAACAGAGATGGATCTCTGGATGTCAATAGCCTCCTCACTCAGGTCAGCGGGGCTCACTGGAGCGGGCCTGAGGTGCCTGAGGCGAAGGAGATGCCCATCCTCCTGGGTGAGTGGGCACGGGCAACTCACTGAGGGGCTGCTGGGAGGGCGGTGCTGGTACGGGGGCTGTACCTGTAGCTGGGGGGGGCACAGAGGTGCCCGCCACCACCAGGAAGCTTCCATCAGAGGAGGTATCTGTATCCGAACTGTCCCCTCCAGTCTCTGCCGTGGTGCTCTCCTTGCCCTCCGTCCCACTGGTGCCCTCACCGTTGGTGGACTATGTCTTCTGGGTCCTGTGGGATGCAGCTCCCTCAGTCGCCGGTACCTCTGCTCCTCCGCCAGATGATGCTAATGCACATAAGGACAGGATGACAAAACAAAAAGGGGGGATAGAGACAAAGGATACACTTGGTCAATGGCTGCAGCAACATCACTGTTGGCGTGCACACCACCCTCACACACAGGGAGCAGCCCTACGCAGTATGCAATGCACTACCAGTAACAATGCTAGTCACCAGGGCATGGGAGGGACACATACCACCAACTGCAGCATACCTGGGCCCCACACAGCCTGCCCAGTAGTGGATGCCTACTAGCTAGGTTGGAGGAATTTCACATCAGAACCCTGCCCAACATGGGACCTACTCTGCAATGGAAGGCCTGGCCTAGGGGCACCCACTGTCACACATCCCCCACCCGGATACCACCCCACCAGGCGTAGGTAGTAATGGTTGGGCACTGTACTCACCCCCTTGTGGCTGCTGTGATGCCCTCAAGCGACCATCCAGCTCCGGATAGGCCACCGCCAGTATGCGGGCCATCAGGGGGTCAGGGTTCGACAAGCAACCCTTCCTCGTTGGGAGGCCATCCCCAGCTGGGCCTCCACGGTCTTCCGTGCCCAGCGTCTCAGGTCCTCCCACCGTTTCTGACAGTGGGTGCTCCGCCTGCAGTAGACTGCCAGGGTCTGCACATCCTTGGCGATGGCAAGCCATATACCCTTCTTTTGATGGGCGCTGACCTGCAGAGGAATATACACACAGGGAAAGGTATTAGTCAGACCGTCCTGGCTGTTACACTCATGGCCCACCATAGCCCATCCCATCCCCGTTTGCACAGACATGGCCCAGCATACATGCTGCACTTTGCCCAGGGGCCATCCACCAACCCCCCCCACACGAGACCTTTACACACACCACTCCACGCATTCATACCCCATGCATCGTGCTCACAGTGTTCTCACCTGTTGGTCTGGAGGCCCATACGGCAGTCCGTACTGGGGTAGGACCCCATCCACTAGTCGCTCCAACTCCGCCGAGGTAAAGGCAGGGGCCCTTTCCCCAGTCACATGGGCCATGGTAAGTTCCAGACATAGGTCACAGCAGCACATGCAGTGTAGGTCCTCTCCTGTTGAAGGTCAGGTAGCAAGTGAGCGAACAGATAGAAAATGGCGGTGACGTCCGCGGCGGTGCATACCGTCACCGCCGGCGTACATCACCATTGGCCACTGTGTCCCATAGAGCCTAATATTATCCAATGAGGTGTTGCACGGCGGTTCACGACTGCCTCCCGCAATGGCGCACAACGTCAGCGGAATTACCTCACTTCCACCTGTCCCTCCATTCAGGACAGGCAGATGCCATTTCGGGGGGGGGGCAGGCCATGGATCATAAATGCGTCACATATCACAATTGTACATATAAGACATATGCCACTAATACATTTAAAATTCACATCATGCATTGAACTGTAGTGGCTGCAATGTACAGTTTATGACCGGCTCCTTACTCTTTTGCCCCATAAATTGCAACCGCTGCGGATGAATAGGAGATGGAGACATCCCCCCATGTACAGACCCCTAGTAGACTTGGCAATAATGGAGGACAGGCACATTATCCTCAATTATAGACTTGACAGGGCCGCAATCACAGAGCTGTGTGCCCAATCGGAGCCTGACCTGATATCTGCTATCCGTCACCTCCCTGGGATCCCCACTCTTGTGCAAGTCCTATCTGTGCTTCATTTCTTGGCAACTGGATCTTTCCAAGTGACAGTGGGCTTGGCAGCAAGAATGTCACAGCCAATGTTCTCAATAGTGCTGGCCAGAGTGTTGTCTGCCCTGATGAAACACATGTGCAGCTACATTGTTTTCCCCCATGTGGAGGATTTGGCCACGGTGAAGGCTGACTTCTATGCAATCTGGCATATCCCCAACATCATTGGGGCGATTGATGGGACTCATATTGCATTTGTCCCACCCCGGCACAATAAACAGGTCTTCAGAAATCGAAAAGGTTTTCACTCCATGAATGTCCAGATGGTGTGCCTGGCAGACCAGTACATCTCCCACGTCAATGCTAAGTATCCTGGGTCTGTGCATGATGCTTTCATCCTGAGGAATAGCAGCATCCCAAATGTGATGGGCAAATACAGAGGCACAGGTTGTGGCTAATAGATGAGCCCTGGTTCCCACCCAGTGGATGTTGGTGTATGGGTATGGTGTGGGCCATAAGGGATAGTGTGTGGCTAACTGTTGTCCCTCGATATTTGCAGGTGACTCTGGTTACCCCAACCTATCATGGCTACTGACCCCTATGAAGAATCCCAGGGCAAGGGCTGAGGAACATTACAATGAGGCACATGGGCGAACAAGAAGGATCATTGAACGTACATTTGGGCTCCTGAAGGCCAGGTTTCAGTGGCTCTATCTAACTGGTGGATCCCAGTGCGACTCACCCAAGAAGGTCTCCCAGATAATCGTGGCATGCTGCATGTTGCATAACCTTGCCTTGTGTTGCCATGTGCCTTTTCTGCAGGAGAAGGAGGCTGGAGATGGCCGTGTGGCAGCAGTGGACCCTATGGACAGTGAAGATAAGGAGACAGAGGATGAGGATAAGGACAACAGAACTGCAGTGATTAGACAATACTTCCAATGAAACACAGGTAAGACACTGTAACTTCACATTTCATTGTCATGTTTTTGTTTCACATTGTCACTGGCAGGCTGTTATTTCCCACTTCTATACCCACTCACTGTACCCTTTGGCAACTCTTTTAGCAGATGTTGTTGCCCCACTATCGCTCCTGGTGTGTTCACTGCAGCCAACTACAGGTCTTTCCTACGTAAATATTACTGTACAGTTGAATTGCAATGTTTAAACCTTGTTAAACGAATACATACTGAAATCATTTGACATACTCCACACTTGTAATTTTGTATATGTGTGTTTATTGCAGTGCTACGAAGAAAAGGGAGAAGTGCAATGGGCTGGGGGGATGATGGCGGAAAGTCCAGGGTTTAGTTCCAGTCGATTTGTAGCACAGGTGCAATGTCCAAGGGGGCATAGAAAGGGGAGCAATGGCAGTTCAAGGTGGACAGGGTGACAGAGTGGGACACAAGGGTGACAATCAGGAGAGTCTCATTTCCTGGCGGGGGTCTTGGCAATAGTCTCTGGCTTCTGCTTGGATCGCAGGGAACGTTTGTGGGGTGGTTCTCCTTCTGCAGGGGGAGGGGTGCTGGTGGCCTGTTGGTCCTGTGGCGGGGCCTCCTGTCCACTAGCGGAGGTGGAGGGCTGTTCAATAGTCTGGCTAGTGGCAGGGGCCCGCTGTTGTACCACTGCCTCCCTCATAATGTTGGCCATGTCTGCCAGCACCCCTGCTATGGAGACCAGGGTGGTGTTAATGGCCTTCAAGTCATCCCTGATACCCTGGTACTGTCCCTCCTGCAGCCACCTGTACTCCTGCACATTGTCCAGGATCTGGCCCAGCGTATCCTGGGACTCTTGGTATACTCCCAGGATCTCAGTGAGTGCCTCCTGGAGAGTCACTTCCCTGGGCCAGTCCTCCCCCGGTGCACAGCAGTCTTCCCAGCTTCCCTGTTGTCCTGTGCCTCTGTCCCCTGAACCGTGTGCCCACTGCCACTGACCCCAGGTTCCTTTTTGTCTTGGGTTTGAGGTATGCCTGGGGTCCCTGTAGAGGTGGACACACTGCTGATTGACGTGTCCTGGGGACAGAGGCATGGATACGCTGGGTAGGTGCTGTGGTGGTGTTTCCTGAGGGGGAGGCTCTGTGTTGATGTGTGACTGTGCCTGGGTAACCGACTGTCCGGAGGTCCATGATGGGCCAGGTTGGTCATCCAGATCCAGGCGAGCAGAGTCGCTGTCATCACTGTGGGCCTCTTCTGTGGGGGGACTGGATAGTGCTGGCACCTCCTCTCCAGTGACATTGGCTGGGATACCTGTGGGGATGTAAATGCAGTGTTATTGTTTCTGTGTGTGACATATTTTGCATTGGTGTGTTGCCCTCTATGGTTGTTATTGCCTTGGCAGCTTTACCTTGTGTGAGTTATGTGGTGGCCTACCTGATTGTCTCTAGTTTGCATGCTTTAGTGATAGGTGTCCATGCAGGGCTGTGAGTGATGTCCATGCATTGGTATGGCATGCAGGGCTTGGCATTGGGATGAGTGCGATGTAATGGTGGGGTATGTGGGAGGTGGTGGAGTGTTGGGAGTAAGGGTGAGGGTGGGGGTACGTGATAGCATGCAGGTGGGGGGGTGATAATAGTATAGAGTTGACTTACCAGAGTCCAGTCCTCCTCCTACTCCTGCCAGGCCCTCAGGATGCATGATTGCCAAGACTTGCTCCTCCCATGTTGTTAGTTGTGGGGGAGGAGGAGGGGGTCCACCGCCAGTCATCTGTACTGTGGGTTGGTGTCTTGCAGCAATGGAACGCACCTTCCCCCATAGTTCGTTCCACCTCTTCCTGATGTCATCCCTTGTTCTGGGGTGGTGTACCACGACGTTGACACTGTCCACGATTCTCCACCATAGCTCCATCTTCCTAGCAATGGATATCTGCTTCACCTGTGCTCCAAATAGCTGAGGCTCTACCCGGATGATTTCCTCCACCAAGACCCTTAGCTCCTCCTCAGAGAATCTGGGGTGTCGTTGTGGTGCCATGGGTGTTGTGTGAGTAGTGTGGGTGTGTAGGGTGATGTGTTGAGGTGTGTGATGTAAGGTGCGTGGGTGGTGTATAGGTGATGGTGGTGTGTGTCTCTGGTCTTGTCTGTGGTCGTGGTGTCTATCTCGTGGCAATGGTTTGTAGTCGTAAAGGGTTGTGGATAGTGTGTGTGGGTTTTTTATAGTGGTTTGTGTGTGTGGGTGTGGTGTGTGTATGTGTGTCAGGTGTGTGTAGTTTGAATTGTCCAATGTGGTGCTGTTTTGTTTGTGTGTGTGTATTTTGAGCACAGCGGTATGTACCGCCAATGGTTTACCGCCATTGAATGTCCGCTGTGGTGATTCGTGGGTCATAATGTTGTGGGTGTTGTTCTATTGCCGTAACGGTGTGGGTTTTACCGCCAGTTTATCACTGACCTTTGGTGTGGCGGATTTCTGTGTGTGGCTGAATAGTGACTGATTGGTGTTTGTGTGTCATAATATGAGGAACGTATATCCACCGCGGCAGCGGTATGTTGGCGGCAGTCAACATGGCGGTAAGTGGGATTTACTGCCAATGTCTTAATGAGGGCCTTAGTCTTGATTAAAAAGAGTAGGTATCAGGTTATAAGGACACATTGGTAATAAAACTTCACATTAAAAGTCGCTCACTTGTCAGCGCTATTACTGTGTGTCACTGGACTGTGGTGCAGCACCTGGGTGTTGTTTGGCATGTGGGTGAGACATCAATGGTGTAGATGCTGTAGACACACTCATAGCTTCAACCTGTTCCATGCCCATAACGAGGGTAGTGGCTTCATCAGGACTGACTATCCTTACTCAGTGTGTGGTGGCAGGGGCTTGATTGTAAGATTGGCTAATGTTGCTCAATCTACAGACCTTGGCAAAACAAAAAAGTTGAATGTATCACACTCTAAGCACTTCTTCCCTTTCGCATGATCTTGGAAAATGCCACCCCAGGGACCACATATGACCCTTAAATTTTCCAATGGAGAGGGAGGTTGGTGACTCATGACCACATGGGAAACCAGGTGTTAAATCATGCAAGCAGCAAAGTGTCAAGAGGTTTACAAGACAAATATGTGGTTTCCACAGGATGAAGTGATGAAGTGACCATAAAATGGAACCTTAATTTATTTTTTCCTCATGTAGCATGCAGGTACTTGGCAGTTCTCTGAGGTCGGAGTAGAAGTTGACAAACCTTCTGAATGAGTGCTAAATGAAGTAGGAGACATTCTTGTGGAGATGGTTGCACCATCAGTAACAGTGCTTATTCTTCTGCCTGCTTGGCTCTCTGACATAATCTTGAGATGTTATCTAGTAGTTTGAGCAGGTCTTGCCAGAGAAGGGCACTAATCTTATAGTTGGGCTTAGTTTCCATCATGCCTGTACTTTTTAGTGCCCATCTCTTTGCTGTGTGGCTTCAACACTACTTTGTTTGTACCATTCTATATATAGCATCTATGCTGTCAACCTGAGCACAAGTGGTCCTCTGTAAATAGGGCTGCGCCTTCATGCTCATTACATTTTTTAGCACATTTTGGAGAGTTCATATGATCTTCCCAGAATCAAAATCTTTTTAAGGCTCAGATGTGATTCCCTGAGGAACATACTTCTCAAAATGAATGATTTACACCTGTGCTTGTTCCTCCTTAATGGTGTTGTCATCAGCACATGTGTAGGCTACTTCTTGAAGACATGCTTAGAAGTTACGTATCATCTTGTTATCTTTCAGCTGCTCTTGCTCTTTGAATCTTCCATAATGGAAAGTCAGTTGTTGATTGAAGCATTTCTGAAATGCCTTCACTCTATTTATTTGTAGTTACTCTCTTTAACCGAGTTTGGAAGGTTTAGGAAAAGCTCATAGGTCTCTTCTCGGGTGATGTATTACAGCAGTGATCTCTTCACAGACCCTTCTGTTTTGTGGGTAAATCTGTGGTAGATGTTAAATTACTTGTTCCAAACTTTTCACTGAGCTATGGCTGGAGCGGTACACTCAGTAGCAGTAGTGAGCATGAGATAGCAAGTGTTGTGCTCAAGAAGGTCTTTACTTTGGCTGCAACTCCTTCATCACCTGTTCCTTCATTTTGATTACTCTTTCTGTTTTGGGATTTCCTTAATAGACTCTATATCCCATCTCTTGATGCTAATGTTCTGCCTTGAGTCACTCACACTGCACAGCAGACGTGCCTAAGCCTCTATTTGCAACCAACCTACACTGTGCATGACCTTCAACTGTGCCAAGAAGAAGGTAGCTGCTGGACATTTTCTTCAGTAAGGCCTTATGACCAACCCTCGGCAGACCCCCACCTTCGCAGCAAATCACCTTACCCTATGCACCAAGAGCTAGCTGAAGAACCTGACCTACAACTGGGCACTGAGCCTAACCATCCTTGCATAGTCAACCCCTTCTTCACATAGCCAAGTGCAGCAAGAATTGGCCTATTCTTTTTATCTATTTGCAGTCCAGTCTAATGTCAACTGACAATGTCAACAGTGATATCATCAATGATATAATTTAAGATGTTATCAGTGATGTAATCAATGTCATACACCCCCTCGCATGCATGTCAGAAGGGGTCAGATGCCCATGGTGAGTGTAGAATAGGGCAGATGACAATGTGCAGCGGAGGTGGGCAGTCCGCAGAGGGTGGGGTGCAGTACCAGGTTGGAGACCATGCGCTGTGCCTTAAATGGCTGTTTATGAGATTAATGACACACCACATTTTTATTGTCATTTATAGGATCCATATATTCATTGTTAACCATCAAGAGAACTACAGGAAAACCATACAGTAAAATGGGGTTTTGTGCTTGGATTCACAGAGGATCCATGGCTCCAAAAATTGCAAAAACATTTTGTATTAAGAAAACAAAATGCATTCATAAAGGAAAATTGGCTCTGAGAAGTGCCTGTGTGTACATGATGCGTTTGGTTCAGACCTATAAATAGATTTGGACACATTCCTTAAGGTTGATTATGAAGATCCTATTGCCTTTTGCTGTCAAATGCTCTCCATCTCTTCAGAAAATGTCAGGGCGCATGTTGGAGTGGATGTTTTTATTGTAGATGTATCTCATGCCATGGTCCTGGAGTTATGCAGAAGTCACTTTGTTAACATGTTTACAGGATTTGTCTGTTTGCGGACATAATAGGTGAGATAATTTCCACTTTTGCCCTTGGTTATGTTATCTATGTTATGTTGAGTGTTTTTGTGAAAATGTGCATCTCACCCAGGAAGGTATCCAGGTGCTTATAATAAGTGGGGTTGTTGCCTTGTCTGGGTCCTGTGTGAGTAGTTTCCTGAATTTTAGAACTCAGCTGGTGGCCCTAATGTAAAGGGGAAATATGTTCCAGGCTTTATGAGCCAGGTACTAGAAGGTGTGGCTGTTGGCTCTTGCTCTTCAGATGTATGGAACAGTGGCAAATTGGAGATTTGCTCAGTGGAGGTGTTTGGTGGGGGTGTAGAAGCTGATGTATTGTTCAGGTAGATTGGGACTAAATTGTGTATTGCTTTTTATATGTGTGTGAGTAACTTGAACAGTGCATTTTTGTGTATGGGGAGCCAGTAGAGGTCTCTGAGATGGCAGGAGATGTGGGTGTGTAGAGGGAGTATGAGTGTGAGTCTGGCTACTGTAGTCTGAATAATCTTGGTGAGTTGGGCAGAGATTCCAATGTGTGTTTCTGAACTCTAGCTTGCTGGTGATAAGTGCTTGTGTGATTGTTTGGAGGGTGTAGAGAGGAAGCCACATGAAAATGTTATTGATGATCTTGAGGGTGTGGAAGCAGAAAGAGATGACCGAGCTGACTTGGCTAGACATCATTAGTTTGCTGTCAGCCACGATTCACAGGTTCCTGACTTGGCTGGATGTGATAGGATTGGAACCAAGTTTGGTTGGCCACCAGGGTGAGTACCATACAATTTAGGATGTATTTGTAAGAATACATCTTAGGTGACACTTGGATTAGATAATGAACAGGGAAAGGTAATTAAAGGGAAACCAAGTTTTCACAGCAAAAACTGTACTGTTGACCATAGTTAAACTATAGTAGTAAGAAAGAGAGAAGGTGCATTAACAAAATATATTTTATAAAGAATAGCAATAAAGATCTGGCTGAGGTTTGAATGCTGTATATGCCCTAGAGCCAACCCCTGCTGCACACAGTTGCAGGTCATGCATAGTGGGGGTTGGCATCATGTGGAAGAAGTAATGCTCCTGCAAACATTCCCACTGCACATAGCTGAGGGGTGTATGCATTGGGGTGGCCAACCATGGAGAGAGAGTTACTGCTTCAATACGCTAGAGCTACTGTGGTTGTTCACCCATTGCGAGGAAGGCCCTGGTAGGAAGACACGCTTTGCGGTCTAATCTCACTGTGCACAGCCACAGACCATGTGCAGCGAGGGTTGGCTGCCTTTGAATTGGGGTTCACTACTGTAGTAGGCCCGAATTTAAGTGGAGCTATTGCTGGATGCCTGCAGAGGGTGAATATCATTGCAGGGAAGTTGTATGCTAGGCTCTGCAGCCCACCCACAATGTGCATGGCTAGACCCCATGCTCTGAGGGTGTTGTCCATCTGTAGAGGGTGGGCACAGAGTTTGGCAGGGGGAAAGGTTCTGCGGAAAACATCCACTGATCATGCCATCTGGCTGTGCACAGTGGGGTTGACTGCCTACAAAGGATGGGTCACTTTTGCAATAGTCTCCCCACTGGGCACAGCCAAAAGCTGTAGAAGGCAGCCCTTCTAACCATTCTTGCTGCACACGACCACAGACCATACACAACGGGGTTGGCCACTCATGAAATAGGGTCACTCCCACAGTCCACATCTGTTTGGCTGCTCTTCTATGGTGGGGCCCTTGAGCACAGCCTACAAGGCCAGACCACAGACCAGGCATCGCTGGCAATGTCTGCTGTGACTGGCCAAAGGCCTTAAGCTTCAGAGGTTCTCTACACGCGGCTGGTTGGATCATGGTTTGGCCAAGCCTCACTAGCTGCACACAACTGAAAGCCATGCTCAACTGAAATTGAACCCGCAGTGGGTTCGATGCAGAGATTGGCTGGAGACCTGGCCCATCGGGCAACCTCCGCAGTACAATCCCTCTCACTGCTTAGTTTCAAGCAGTATATTACTGACTCTTGTAGGAAGCAGGCCCTTTATGTGGTATGTAAATACAGTGTGAAGGGTCCAGGGGTTCTTCAGGGAGTGGTCAGGGCTTGCTATGCAATCCCAAAGTGCTCTATTTAGGGGTAGTGTGGTTAAGCAGCCTTAGGCTTAATACAGAGAAGTGCAAGCTATCTACAAATACACACAATAGTCAATGAATGAGACACATGACTCAAAAAGATCCACACCAATTTATAAAAATAGAAAGTATCTTTATACATGTTTAGGCATCAGAGATAAAGTGTTCAGGTAAGTACATTTTTTAAAAGGAACTTCTTTTACTTCAAGAAGTAGACACTGCAATTTCTGAGTTCTGCAATGTTATCCTATAGGAGAAAAAACAAGTTCTGCAAACAGGTAGAATACAGTGACTTACAAGACCAATCTCGTGGGCTTAAGGTGAGTAGTGGGCAAGGTCCAAGACAGCACCAACAGTACACCCTCAGGGGCATGGAGGCCGCCGGGTGCAGCATGCAAAACAGCGTTGGGTGCCCAATGTGTTCCTATGGATATCGGTCACTGCAAAAAGAGCCTGCAGGCTAGGACTAGGCATTCAGTTTGGGTGAGCCACTAAATGGGCTCAGGTCGTGTGATCCTCTGGGATGTAGGGGCACCAGTTGTCCTCTTCTCCTCGGCCCGGGGCATCCGGATGCAGAGTTCTTAGACCGCCAGGTGTCCATCACCAGTGGTGGTCACGGTGGAGGGGAACCCACAGAACAGGCTGCAGGCGTGGACTGGGGAACCAGTCCGGGTGTGCCAACAAGTGGGCTCAAGTCTCACGACCCTGTGGGATGCAGAGACACCAGTGGTCCTCTTCTCCTCAATCAGGGGCGCCCGGATACAGAGGTGCAGGGGATTGTCAGGGTTGCCGTTGAGGGGGACCTGCACAAAGAGACTGCAGACATAAGAGTAAGAATAAGGGTCACAGTAGGGGAAACCCTTAATGGACTTTGTCTCTACAGAGTCTGGGGACTAGATTGGCACTGTTATCCCACTTCAACACGGGCTAGGAGGCTTGAGTGCAGTGGTGCTGTCTGGTGGCGTTTTTGGAAGTCGGGAGTCCTCTTTAGCGGTTCTTGGGTGCCTTCAAGGATGCAGGGGAGCAGCTCCACTACTCCATGGGAGTTCCTTGTGCTGGGGTAAAAGCTGGCCATCTTCCTGGGCTTTTGTAAGTTTCAGCTGCTGGAGGATGAGGTGTCTTTCTCGCAATTGTCATAGTCCACAGGCAGGCTGGCAGGATTGGTGCCAAGTTCGTCACAGATCTTCATAACCAGTGGCATGAAGAGGCACATGAGGGCCATGCATCAAACGAGTACTGCTGAGCTGGAATGTAGAGGCAGCGACATGAGCAATGTGAGGAAGACACTAAACCCACTGAAGTCCGTCAACAAGCAGAAGAGGAGTAAAACTGCCACTTGAAGTACTTCTCAACCGACTGCAATTGGTGCTGGAAGGTTGTCTTCTCAGGGGAGATGAATAAGAATATTATCCCATAGACAAAAAATGTGCATTAAAAAATACCACAAAGAATGCTATCAGAGATTGAAAATGAAGAATGAAGGAAACAGTTTACCAAAACCAAAAAATTAAGAGTTTTAAAAGTTAAAGAAAAAACTCAAAGGTTCAAAAATAAGAAACTTCTAAACAAATAAACTCACAAAAACAAAAAAGAACAATAAAAATATTTTCTGCCCATAGTGAGTTGTTTGCAGGATCTAGGTGCAGCCCAGTCCCTCTATCCAAACCCTCCTGCCCACAACTGAAGGCTGTACGCAGTGGTGGGCTGCCCATCCACACCGAGCCTAAGGCTGTGCGCAAAGGGGGAGGGTCACCCACCTGCACACAAAAAGTGGTTTGCGCTTCAGTGAGTTGAGGGCCTGGCCAGAGACTAGACCCAGCATCCCACACATGCCGTTCACTGCCAAAGGCAGTTCACAGCAAGGGTTACCTGACCATCTACAGAGAGTAGGATGCAGGTCCTGGCTGGAGCAAGATCCTGCGGCCCAACTCTGATGTGGACAGCCAGAGGAGTGCACAGTGAAGGTTGAATGCCTCGGGTGGTGGGAAATAGTCCAACCCTTCTGTGCACAGCCAAAGACCCAAGGCCGTGGGTTGGATGCCTGTGGAGAGTGGGGCACAAGTCATGCAGGCCATATTTGCTGTGCATGGCCAATGGCCGTTCAAAGCTAGGGCTGGATGCCCGGGGAGGTTGAGTTGGAGGGGCTGGCCAGTGGCCATGCCCTGTGGCCTACCCCCACTGCGCATGACTGAAGGCCATGTGCAGGGAGAATGGCTTGCCACTGTCAGTTTGGGACCACAGTCTGGCTAGACAACCCTACGGTACAAGTTGGGTAAAGGACCTTGTCATTGGTTATGCTCTGCAGCCAACCACTGCTTCACCTGGTTAAAGGCTATGTGTTGCAGGGGAAAGCTGCCCATTACAGGTTGTGTACATGGCCTGTAGCCGTTCCCTTCTATGCAGAGCCAAAGTCTGTGTGAAGTGATAGTTAGCTGTAAACAGAGGCTAAGTTGCAAAAACCAGGGTCATTTAAAATATGGTTAAAAGCACCAGAAATTCACTAAAAAACAGTGTCATGTTTACAAAATATTGAAATTCACCAGGTATGATTCAGCAAACTAACATAACTTGCATCCCATTGTGCATGCCTTATTACCTTACATATTATGTCACTCATGACAAGTTAAATGACATACTGATGACATCTCAAATGAAATAATTATCATCGAATTATGCCACTATTCTGGGCATTTCAACTACATAATTACTTAACCCGCTGGGTTCTGTTGACCTCTCCTCCCCATCAACAGCGTAACCAATTGGGCGCTGTTGAAGAGGTCACACTGGCGAAACCACTACTCCCCTATGTGACACCTCCTTGTCCAAGGGAAGACCAGTCTTCTGAGTGGAAAAGTCTTCTGGCCAAGAGGGTTGAGTAGTCCTGCAACTTACACGATTGCATGACAGATGCAGTGACGTCAACTGGTCTCCTCATGGATGCTGAGGGGACATAAAAGAGTCCGGTTCTCCGCGCTCCCGGGGAATATGGCATAAGACCACCACTCTTGACCTGTAAAGCACCAGATGATTCCAGTGGGACATGATCGCTTGGTGCCTCCACTAGAAACCACAGAAATTACATTTGACTACCTGGTTGGGGGTCAAATAGGACATGCTGATCTGGCTCTCACCAATGAGGATATTTCATGGCCAAGCCTTTCTTCCAGAGACATGAAGAGTGCCAATCTTTGATTGAAGCAGTCCTCGTGTCTATAGGAGAAAGGTGTGTTTGTTTACCTCTCTACACCTACTAGGCTTATGATTAACCATGCAAAGATAAGAAGTAATGTGAGTGATGTAGTTCCTGTTTCCATATCAAATGTTACTTAATCCTACATTTCCTAACATTATTTGCCTTTTGCAGACGATCTGGGTTTTTCTACATTTTATTGACAAATATGATCCTTGGATAGAGGATACAGTTTTTTTGCGATTTTATATAGCACGATCGTGGCCCAAGTGCCATTTTGGGATTACCCCCTCCTCCCCTGTCCCCAGGTGCCACCAATCCCTGCACAGTAATAACAGTTTCTTCTCTAAATAGCGCTTCCCCATATCCGCAGATCTTGGGGTGCTCCCCACCGGGGAGGTTTGCTCACTCACCCGTTTTCATTCTAGTGCCTGCACGGTATGCCCTCCATATTCTCTTCAGAGACGCTTAGCCCGTATCTCTGAATGAAATAAAAACAGTTTTCAGAAATCAAAGACGAAATGGGACCACGGAGCTACTCACATGTGCCCCTTCCAGTGCTTAATTTGTGCTTGTTGTTTCCGGTGCTGAGCACCGGCACTTATTTTTGAGAGCCGGCGCTTATTCTTCTGTCTCAAGTATTTGCTGTGAGCAAAAGACACATATTGGAAAGAAGGAGGAAGAGAAAAACGAAAAAGCGCCACAAAAGGAGAAAGTAGAAAACTGCAAGAGTGAGCTGAAGGGGCAGGGAGTGGCTTTATATGGATTAAAGAGGCCCGAGCTGGCTTCAGGATTACGCCGCCTCACTATTCCATGTTCACACATTTAATTGCAGCAGCCGCGTGTTTAAGAGGAGGGCTTTGGGCACCGCCACCTTTTTATTTACAAATTAGGCACTGGCCCCTTCTGAGGCGGGTGTGTGTGTAAGGAGGGATTTTACCCCAATCTTGGTCCACATGAGGCATCTGTATCCTAAACCATAGCCAATTTTAACATGCTTACACACACGTGTATTGACATTTTTGTCTCTTCATGTTACTGCAAGCAGAGCTGCCTGGAGGTGCGAACCCCCGTTTCTTTTTCTTTTACTTTCGGTTTTGTTTTTAGCTCTTCTGTGCCACAGCTAAACATTGACCAGCGCTCGCCTTCCCGAGGAGACCTGAATGTTATTTCTTTGGAGGGAGAGGCTTATCTGGGACACGGATGAGCCAAAGCTCCACTTCAACACGAACATCTAGGTGGCTGTTTTTTGTTGTATAAATGTTCGTTTGAAAGGCGAGTGCCTTCACTATAGTCCCTGATGCTCCCTGCCCGCATTCAGCAGCTTAATCTATTTTTTTAATTTACTTTTTCCACGCACTCGCTATCTGCAGTCCCCCTCGTAGACCCCGCGCCCTCCGCCCCCTGTTCCCGGCCCGTCTCTGCTTCCCTCGCTGCTGCTCGGGTGCTTTCCAGCGCTCCGTAAATCCCATCTGCTCCTGCAAAAGGGCCTCCGTCAGGGATTTTTCCGGAGTCGCGCCATTATTCACAGTCGCAACGTCTTTCCTGCTCATCCTTCCCTGCATTGCCGTAGAGTCGGTGCCTTCCACACAGGGTAAAACCCACCGGTCTAGTAAGTGAGTTCTGTGCAGATACCAGGGCCCAGACAAAAGCTCCCATCCCAAAACACTAATGATGTAAAATGGGAAATCCTGCATTTTAACTGGGATCTGCAACAGTCTGTCCTTAGTGTCTGTGTAGGTGAACTGCAGTCGGGGCGTCTGCTTGCAGCCAGTCAAACGCTAGCCGACAGCAATTCTATAACAACAGAAAGCAAGAGCCTTCACTCCCATTCATGCCTGAATCGTATAATAATACATGCTGTGATTTTTCTAAAAGCAGAGGGGCATGGCGCAGGGTGGGGGGCAATAGCATCAGAATTTGTGGCGCTATTAATGTACTGTCCATGGTTAGTGCCAAAATGTTGGCCCTAACCCTAAACAGTACATAGGGGCCCATTGTAACCAGTGGTGTGTCCCCTTTTAACGCCTGCTCTGAGCAGGGGTTAAAAATGCTGAAAAACAAAAAGATGCAAAGAAATCTTCTAGATATCTTTGCAGCATTTTTCTGGCCCACCTAACAGGGGTACACCCAAGGGGCAAGGGGTTACAAAGTTGCGCAATGCATGCATTGCACCCCTTTGTAAATCTGGTGCAGTGTTTTTGCCATATCACCACATTAACGTAAAAAAATGACACTAATGTGGCAATATTATGGCACAAGGGGCTCTTAAATCCATTTGTGGCTCGCAGTGCTAAAAAGGGGTGCGGCAGGTGCGGCGCGAGGGTGGAGGGGCCAGGTGGGGAGGGGGGTAGCAGGGGGTACATTTAATTATGAAAAAATAAAAAAACTTACCTGATCCGCCGATTCGCGCCACGCCACTCTCCTTTCCATTGTCGCTGCAGACATAGACTCCTAGCCTGCCCTGCGACCAATCCTGACTCTCCACTGAGCAGCGTCAGGATTGGCTGGCAGCACCCAGCCAGGGGGCTCCCAGGCAGACTGCGAGCCAGTGCAGGCTCTTTCCAGCCCGGCATCTGGTTTGCTGGCCTGGAGAGAGCCTACAGTGTATGTGTGTTTGGCCAGCACGAGACGGCCGGCCAAACACACGTGCTCTGATGGAGAGTGCTGTTCACTCCCCCTCACTGTTAGTCACCCCCATGGCCCTGCCCCTTTCATGACAAAATCATAATAAACGTAGTTTATTATCCTTTTGTTCTGAAAGGTTTACAGCTTCTGTTGCTGGCGGGGTGGGATGCTCCTCTGCCCTAATGGAGGAGCAGCGCTGCTTAAATCTGCCCCCGTATGCTTAATGGTAGCACTGGATCATATGTGCGGTTTTTGTATCATTACATTGCTCATGCAGAACACGTTGATGTATGTACAGCTTTATGCTTAGCTTTGTGGTTAGATTTTCCTTTCACCGCAGTGAGTATTTGTGTGTGCGGGAGGTTGGGTAATTTATTTGGGAGAATCAATTGACTCGCCATAAACAATGCATTAAATTTTACATCATACACCAAAGCCTTTAAAACATACAAACTCAATGTACAGCTTAGCTTCATTGCCACCTCCCTGCCTCCTCCTGCTGTCGGTGATGGACGAATGGCAAAGCCAATAGATTTCGTCTATGCAACATGTATTGGCTTTGTCAATCTTTTTAGAGGGGTTGCTGTGAACTTAGCTTAAAGTAAAAAATTGCTATGACGCTTTCAGTGTTGATGCGTCATTGTGCTTTTTTCTTTAAGCCATGGTGTACAGCAGCCAGCACTACTGTGCTACATGTCTTTAAAAAAATGAGAAACCAATAGGTATTGCATAGGCAAAACCTATTGACTTTGCCAATGCTTGTTCCAAAAGAGCTTGTGGAGATCTCACCTGAAACATATAGGGGGTCATTCCGACCCCGGCGGGCGGCGGGCACCGCCCGCCAAAAGACCGTACTGCGGTCAAATGACCGCAGCAGTCATTTTGACTTTCCCGCTGGGCAGGCGGGCGACCGCCAAAAGGCCGCCCGCCCGCCCAGCGGGAAAGCCCCAGCAACGATGAAGCTGGCTCCGAATGGAGCCGGCGGAGTTGCTGGTGTGCGACGGGTGCAGTGGCACCCGTCGCGATTTTCAGTGTCTGCTTTGCAGACACTGAAAATCTTAATGGGGCCCTGTTAGGGGGCCCCTGCAGTGCCCATGCCAGTGGCATGGGCACTGCAGGGGCCCCCAGGGGCCCCACGACACCCATTCCCGCCAGCCTCTTCCTGGCGGTGTAAACCGCCAGGAACAGGCTGGCGGAAAGGGGGTCGGAATCCCCAAGCGCAGCCGTGGAGGATTCCCTGGGGCAGGGGAAAACCGGCGGGAAACCGCTGGTTTCCCTTTTCTGACCGCGGCTTTACCGCCGCGGTCAGAATTGCCCCTGAAGCACCGCCAGCCTGTTGGCGGTGCTTCCTCCGTCCCCGGCCCTGGCGGTCCATGACCGCCAGGGTCGGAATGACCCCCATAGTCTATGTATCTGGCGAGGGTCATCCCGATGATGAAGCATGCCACCTTGTGTGAGTGAAGGCAGTCTGTCCTTTTTAGAGAGTAGACTGCTTGGTCGTATTGAACATAACTATGAAAAATGTGCCTTTTTTCCTAATTCTGTTAATAGGTGGTGCCATTGTTGGTTCTAGAAGCCTGCTGTTTTTTTATGTGCCATGTTGGTATGCATGTTTGTGAAGAGTGGCAATACCTGGCTGTGAGTGATGGTGAGTAGTGTGGTTACATATATGTTTTATGCTGGGCTCTTGGGGAAGCTCAGGTCACTCTGTTTCTTCACAATGCTTCTGTGGCTATGAACTAGGGGCCTGATTCACAAAGGGAGATACAACTCATAAAGCTATGAGAGCAGAATCGCCGCATTCTTGGTGGAATCGCTGCACTCGTGGTGGAATCTCCGCACTGAGCACTGCATCGCAGAGATTCCACCCCGACTTTAAAGATTCCGCCAAGAGTGCGGACTTTCTGCACTCGAAACTTTACGAGTCATAACTCGCTTTGTGAATCGGGCCCTGGATGTGCTGGCTACGATGTATGAATATGCGTAATGTGAGTATCCTGGTGTAATGTGAAATGTTGTTTTGCGGAATTGGTGGTCAGAAACCACTGGTTTTTGATGAGTGAACAGGATGGATGTGCTATCTTCAGGATTCTTGAGAGTTGTGAGTGTGGGGAAGTCCAGTACCCTGGTTTCTAGTGTTGGTAACATGAGTATAAACAGCACTCTGTTGGTCTGGATTTTTTTTTTATTTGGCTAATTCATGGCTTTCAGTATTTCCCCAAGGGTCAAATGTAGAACACATTATACCTCTATACTTACCTCTGCTAGAACTGTGTTTGTGTTGTCCCATGATGTCAGGGGTATACGTATCTCTGGTACTGCAGGTGCTTTTGCACTATGGTTCACAGCTGTGACTGGTGTTCTCTCTCCTAATATGGTTGTGCTTCTAGGTCCATATCATAGTTGCTTTGCCACTGCTTCTATCCTTTGTATGACTTCCGATCCCTCTTCCAACTTCTACCACCAGCAGCAATAGACAGTGAAGAGTAATTTATGGGTTAATTAGTGGTACTTTATTTTAGTATATTTTCTTGCAGCGTTCGATGCAGGGGAGTTTGCAGGTATGTTTGTCCATTTTCTATTGGCTCTTTCTGATATTTTGTTTCTGATTTCTTCTTTTCAATTCTTTTCTTCTTTTCACTTTGTAGGGTATTTGTGTTTTGTATTGTGTTTCCTAGGTTGTGGTATTTGAGTTTTTGCATTGTTAATTAGTTACTGTAAATGTGTTTTCTGTTTAGTGCTTTTGTTAAGATTTGTTTCAATTTTCGTTTATTCCATTTTGCTAGCTATTGTTATATTGCATACAGTTTCATGTTTGGGTTGGTTTCTTTTTTGTTAAGAAGTTATTTTCATTGTTTGGGTCAGTATTATAGTAGTTTTCTTTGAGTTTTTTTACAGGTTGCATCGTTCACCTTCCATTTTTTCCAACTTTGATGAAGTCTTTTTTTGAAACAAATACACCATTTCACTTAAAAAGTTTTCAGGTATTTTGAAAGCAGGCTTTTCATTTCTCATTTAGTTTTTTCTTACGGTATAAAGTTGACTCACCGTTTTTTACTGTAGAAGCATTACAGTTGTCCATGGCGCCCAGTTCTGAGCTGGAGCTAGATTAGGACCCAGAGACCACCACAGCCTCTGAGGTGGGGCATGGAAAGGGCTTTGGCAGCAACTTTTCTGTTGGAGGTGTATCCCCAGGTAAGTGTGCTTCTAGTAATGATCGAGAAGCACCTGGTGTAGCAGAGCCAAGTTGTAGTTCTGCTGTGGATCAACTGTATGCTCAAAAGGTAAGGGCTCCTCAAGCTTATCCCCTTTTGCTTAGGGTTTTGCCCACGGATGGAAGGGCTGAGAAGAATTTGTCCTGAGTTGCTCCAGATGGAGTCCAACCTGTTCTTCTTTCTTTCATTAGTGTTGCTGCTTGTTCTGTGAACACAAATAGTTTCACCCCAGTTGATGATTTCAACCTCTTTGTGGATGATGGGTGTCCTGGCCGGGAGATTGTTCAAACCAAACTTCTTGCTGAGCAGTACTTGAGGCAGCACAGTGGCAGGCTACTGCCCCATCCAAGAGTGCAGCGATGGACTTCAACCAGTGTTCCAGAGTGGAAGAAGTTTTGGGGTCTCACTCTTCTGATGAAGATTGCAAACAAGTCCTCTGTGTTCTCTTTATGGTCTGGAGATCTGTTGTCGTGCACACCACTGTTCTGGCTGTCATGAGTTAAGATATTTTCTGTTGCTGCAGTGCATGCTGTGTTTCAGTGTGATGCACACGTCCATCCCAGAGATCATCCCATCATTGATTGTCTTTCTAAACTTGTCCAACGCTGGACCACTTTGAAGTCTGAAGTCTATGCTCCTAGACAAAATATAGCTGTGGATGAGTCTTTGATTTGTGCAAAGAATTGTTGTTTTCCAGCACAACCGTACCATATAAGCTCGGTATGCATATGCATAAAGTTGTACCATTTGAGGTAAGCTCCATTGGTTGCAGTTACAGCCCTTCAGTTTACTCTGGGAAGGGCTCCACCATTTCACTGCCCGTAGTCCTGAGGGACCAGGGAGAAAATTGTTTGAGATCTTGTGCGTCATCTTCTGAATAAGGGGCACAACTTGCACCTGGACAATTTATACAAAGCAAGTCCACTTTTTAAGCAGTTGTGTTCCATAGACACGCCTGCTTGTGGCACAATCAGGAGCAACCAGAAGCTCTTTCTGAGTGCAGCGCTTTGCATTGTGAAGGCCTAAGGTACATCCATCTTTTAACCACCATTCATGATAAAACAGTTTCACCAGTGTCTGTTCAAAATCAAATAGCCGAAGGGCAGAAACCATCTTTTGTTTTGGACTACAACAAACACATGGATGCAGTCGACAGGAATGAATACATTCTTCAGTCTTATCATGCTGCTTGTAAGACATGCACTTGGTATGATAAACTGGCAGTGCACTTGATGCAAATTGAAATATTCAATGCATATGCTGTGTATTGCAAAGCAGCTACAGAGTAGAACATGTGTTTCCTTGATTCTGAGAAGTATGTTATGTGGAGGTTTGTTTTGGATGAAGCTGGAGCTGTACACTCTGAGTTGGAATGTGTCAAAGGATTGGTTGTGAGACACTTTTCAGAACTTCTCCCATCATCAGAGAAGAAGTACTAACCTTATCAGAGGTGTTAGATTCGTGCCGCAAAGAGAGTCATGTAAGAGCCCAGGTGCTTCTGTGTGCAGCGACCCTCAAATCCAGCATTGTGCCACCCCTAATGTTTCAATTTGGACCACACAAAAGAGGAATTTAGAGAAAATGCTTGAGAAAGGAAGTTTTATGGTTGTTCTCATTGTTCTGATTTCTATTTTTATGGGGATTGATTTTTTCAATTTTTCCTTGAGAAGTAAGCAACATGTTTAGTATGAATGACATATGCATGCAAGTTGATTTTGAATATATGTCATATATTTTTTCATGCGTGGTCATAATGTGTATGAATAAAAAACTATCTAGATGATGTTGGACAAGTAAGAGGTGGACCAGACTATACAAATGACTTTGGGTGAGTAGATTGTGGTATATGGAAAATTATTGTGTGGCTTGGGGCAGAGGGTTGTTTTATTTTAGTGATATGCTTGTATTGCAAGAAGTAGTGTTGACAGCAGAAACAGTGGGTGACTTGCACTGTGTGTGGTGAGAAAGCGTTCATTGGCAGGCATCCTCAAGATACCTGATGAAATGCATCTGTGGCAGGTGTCAGTGTCCCATGGGGGTGGCCTGTTCCAAAAGAGACATCTAAAAGGGCAGTAATATGGTTGGTGCCTTGAGGTGGCATTACTGCTCACATGGTAGTGATCCATGTGATAAACCAACCTTTTTGATGGAAAGGCTGTGTGTGGTTGTTAGTTTAGTGTGTTTTGTAAAAAGTACAATTGTTGAACCTCAGCACTGTATGACCTGTAACTCTGGCTTTTCAAATTACACATTTTGAATTGTTAATTAATGGTATAAATAAATAACTAAATGCAGGATTTGTAAAGCACAGCAAATCACCCGTGAGGGTCTCAACGCACTGAATTGTAGGCATGGGGATATCACGTGATTTGCCCAGAATCACAGGATGTTGAGCCGATGCCGCAACTCGATCATGCTTCCCCCAGCTCCAAAGTCCACAGCTCAGGCCATTACGCCACATCCTCTCCTGGGAACTGGGTTGAGTAACATCCAGAAACTTCTGCTTACTCTGGGACATGCCTACAGACCTAGGGGAATCTGGAGTAGGGTGGTTTGCATCGATCCCAGCACACCCTCAATAAGAGAGTACCTTGCAAATGTCAAAGTTCTCATCCAAAAATAATAATTTGGCCACTTTTTTTTTTTAACAGAAATCTCTGATATTTCTGGCCAGTATTAAAACTTTTTATTTCACCATTTCTATGTGTCTTCTGAGAATTCTGATATCCCATAAGTGTGGGTGAGCAAACTGTTTTGGCAACTGGGGCTGGCAACACCCAGGAATCTACAACTATTCTGGGCAATTCTCATGTCTCCACACCTTGGGAAATCCAGAGATTGGTGGTTTTCATGGATCCCAACATATCCTCTTACCTAGAGTGCCCTGCAAATGTCAAAATGTTGAACCAAAAACAATAATTTGGTCACATTTCATTAACAGACTTCTCTGACATTCCTGGCCCATAGTAAACGTTTTAACATGCTGCACAATACTAGAAGTTTTAACATCCCGCATTTCCAAGACTCATAAGAATTGTGATAACCCAAATGTGTGGGCAAACATAACACATTTGGTAGGAACAATTTAAACTGTTAGCTTGTGAAGGTTACATTGACAATACATTGATGTTTCAGCCTTTTCAGATTCCTGTCCACTGATATAGACTTACACTTACAAATGTGGTAGCATTTTTATTGGTAGAGGTGTGGGAACGCTGGGTGGTGAACATTTTGCCATCAAATGCATGACCTTTTTATCACAGAAATGTGGGGGAAAGGGCTGGTGTAAGGAAATGCCTCCTTGGCATGGTTACCCCCTGACTTTTTGCCTTTTGCTGATGCCAAGTTATGATTGAAAGTGTGCTGGGACCCTGCTAACCAGGCCCCAGCACAAGTGTTCTTTCCCTAAACTGTACCTTTGCTTCCACAATTGGTACAGCCCTGGCACTCAGATAAGTCACTTGTAAATGGCACCCCTGGTACCAAGGGCCCTGATACCAGGGAAGGCCTCTAAGGGCTGCAGCATGTCTTATGCCACCATGGGGACCCCTCACTCAGCACATGCATACTGCCTCACAGCTTGTGTGTGCTGGTGGGGAGACAATGACTAAGTTGACATGGCACTCCCCTCAGAGTGCCATGCCAATCTCACACTGCCTGTGGCATAGGTAAGTCACCCCTCTAGCAGGCCTCGCAGCCCTGAGGCAGGGTGCACTATACCACAGGTGATGGCATATGTGCATGAGCACTATGCCCCTACAGTGTCTAAGCAAAACCTTAGACATTGTAAGTGCAGGGTAGCCATAAGAGTATATGGTCTGGGAGTTTGTCAGACATGAACTCCACAGTTCCATAATGGCTACACTTAAATCTGGGAAGTTTGGTATCAAACTTCTCAGCACAATAAATGCACACTGATGCCAGTGTAGGATTTATTGTAAAATGCACCCAGAGGGCATCTTAGAGAAGCCCCCTGAATACCAGTCCGACTCCTAGTGCTAGGCTGACCAGTTTCTGCCAGCCTGCCACAACCAGATGAGTTTCTGGCCACATGGGGAGAGTGACTTTGTTGCTCTGTGGCCAGGAACAAAGCCTGTACTGGGTGGAGGTGCTTCTCACTCCCCCCTGCAGGAACTGTAACACCTGGTGGTGAGCCTCAAAGGCTCATGCCCTTTGTTACAACACCCCAGGGCATCCCAGCTAGTAGAGATGCCCACCCCTCCAGCCACCGCCCCCACTTTTGGCGGCAAGGCTGGAGGAAATAATGAGAAAAGCAAGGAGGAGTCACCCACCAGTCAGGACTGCCCCTAAGGTGCCCTGAGCTGAGGTGACCCCTACCTTTAGAAATCCTCCATCTTGAGATTGGAGGATTCCCCCAATAGGATTAGTGATGTGCCCCCCTCCCCTTAGGGAGGAGGCACAAAGTGGGTGTAGCCACCCTCCAGGACAGTAACCATTGGCTACTGCCCTCCTGACCTAAACACACCCCTAAATCTAGTATTTAGGGGCGACCCAGAACCCAAGAAATCAGATTCCTGCAACCTACACAAAGAAGAAGGACTGCTGACCTGAAAGCCCTGCAGAGACAACGGAGACGACAACTGACTTGGCTCCAGCCCTACCGGCCTGTCTCCAGACTCAAAGAACCTGCACAGCGATGCATCCGATAGGGACCAGCGACCTCTGAAGCCTCAGAGGACTGCCCTGAACCGAAGGACTAAGAAACTCCTGAGAACAGTGGCACTGTTCACCTACAGTAACATTTTTGCAACAAAGAAGCAGCTTTTAAAGAAATCACTCTTCCTGCCGGAAGCGTGAGACTTCACCCTCTGCACCCAACGCCCCCGGCTCGAGCTCCAGAGAACCAACACTGCAGAGAGGACTCCCAGGCGACTGCAACCTCGTGAGTAACCTGAGATGACCCCCCTGGACCCCCACTACCCACAGCGACGCATGCAGACAGGATCCAGAGGTTCCCCCTGACCGCGACTGCCTGGAACAAAGAACCCGATGCCTGGACCAAGCACTGCACCAGCAGTCCCTAGGACCAAAAGGAATCGAACTCCAGTGCAGGAGTGACCATCAGGCGACCCTCTGCCTAGCCCAGTCGGTGGCTGGCCCGAGAAGCCCCCTTGTGCCCTGCCTGCACCGCTAGAGTGACCCCCGGGTCCTTCCATTGATTTCTATTGAAAACTCGACGCCTGCTAAGTACACTGCATCCGGCCGCCCCTGTGCTGCTAAGGGTGTGTTTTGTGTGCCTACTTGTGTCCGCCCTAGTGCTCTACAAAACACCCCTGGTCTGCCCTCCGAAGACGCAGGTACTTACCTATTGGCAGAGTGGAATCGGAGCACCCCTGTTCTCCATAGGCGCCTATGTGTTTTGGGCCCTCCTTTGACCTCTGCACCTGAACGGCCCTGTGTTGCTGGTGCGGTGACTTTGGAGTTGCCTTGAACCCCCAACGGTGGGCTGCCTATGCCCAGGAAACTGAACTTGTAAGTGCTTTACTTACCTCAGAAACATAACCTTACTTACCTCCCCCAGGAACTGTTGATTTTTACAGTGTCCACTTTTAAAATAGCTTATTGCCATTTTAACGAGTACTGTGTATGTTACTGCTCTAATTCAAAGTTCCTTACTTACCTGTGTGGAGTACCTTGCATTTTATGTGTTTACTTCAAATCTTGAATCTTGTGGTTCTAAAATAAATTAAGAAAATATATTTTTCTATGTAAAAACTATTGGCCTGGAGTTAAGTCTTTGAGTATGTGTTCCTCATTTATTGTCTGTGTGTGTACAACAAATGCTTAACACTACCCTCTGATAAGCCTACTGCTCGACCACACTACCACAAATTAGAGCATTAGAATTGTCTAATTTTGCCACTATCAACCTCTAAAGGGAACCCTTGGACTCTGTGCACACTATCTCTCATTTTGAGATAATATATAAAGAGCCAACTTCCTACATTGGTGGATCAGCTGTGAGATCTAAGACTTTGTATTTGCTGGACTACTCAGCCAATACCTGATCACACGACTAAATTAAAAAAATTGTCATTAGAAACTGATTTTTGAAATTTTAGCTATTTTTCTAAATTTTTAAAAGTCCTGCTAGGGCCTTGTGTAAGTCCCTGTTAGCATTTCTTTTAGAGTTTAAAAGTTTGTAAAAGTTTGGATTTAAGTTCTAGAAGTAGTTTTTTGATTCTTAAAAAGTAATCACTTTTAGAGTAATAATGTCTAGCACAGATGAGATGGTGGTGGAACTCAACCTCACCCCTTACCTGCATCTAGGGATGTTAGAGTTAAGGACTCTCTGTAAGCTAAAAAATATAAAGACTGGGTCCAACCCTACCAAAGTAAAGGTCCAGGAGCTTTTGGCAGAGTTTCCAAGGGACCACCCCTCTGAGGATAATCCTACAGAGGGGGACGTTAGTGACCAGGAAGATGATTTCCCCCATCCTGTCCTAATTAGGGAGAACAGGGTTTCTCAAACCCTGACTCCACAAGTCATAGTCAGAGAGACTGGTTCTTCCACAGGGGAGACCAGTAACTCTGGAAGCATTGAGCGCAGCCTCAATGAAGATGACCTCCTGTTAGCCAGGATGGCAAAACGATTGGCTTTGGAGAGACAGCTCCTAGCCATAGAAAGGGAAAGACATGAGATGGGTTTAGCTCCCATCAGTGGTGGCAGCAACGTAAATAGGGTCAGAGAGAATACTGACATCCTAAAAATCCCCAAAGGGATTGGAACAAAATATGAAGATGGTGATGATATCACCAAGTGGTTCATAGCTTTTGAGAGGGCTTGTGCAACCAGAAAAGCAAACAAATCTCACTGGGGTGCTCTCCTTTGGTAAATGTTCACTGCAAAGTGAAGGGATAGACTCCTCACACTCTCTGGTAAAGATGCAGAATCCTATGACCTCATGAAGGCTACCCTGATTGAGGGCTTTGGATTCTCAACTGAGGAGTACAGCATTAGGTTCAGGGGGGCTCAAAAATCCTCGAGCCAGACCTGGGTTGATTTTGTTGACTTCTCAGTCAAAACACTAGATAGTTGGATAACTGGCAGTGGTGTAAATGATCATTATGGGCTATATAACTTGTTTATGAAAGAACATCTGTTAAGTAATTGTTTCAATGACAAACTGCATCAACATCTGGTAGACCTAGGTCTAATTTCTCCCTAAGAATTGGGAAAGAAGGCAGACCATTGGGTCAAGACTAGGGTGACCAAGACTTCCACAGGGGGTGACCAAGAGAAAGGGGTCACAAAGTCTCCCCAGGGGAAGAGTGGTGAGACATCCAAGGGAAAAAGTAAAGAGTCTTCTACAGGGCCCCAAAAACCTGCTCAGGAGGGTGGGCCCAAAGCCTCTTCACAGTCCTCAAATGGGTATAAAGGTAAAAACTTTGATCCCAAGAAGGCCTGGTGTCGCATCTGTACTCAGCATGGACACCAAACTGGAGACAAGGCCTGTCCCAAGAAAAGTCCCACAACAAGTACTACTCTAGTTGGCCCTGGAATAGCCAGTCTCCAGGTGGGATCAACAGTGTGCCCAGAGCAAATCAGGGTTCACACTGAAGCTACATTAGTCTCTGAGGGTGGGGTGGTTTTAGCCACACTTGCTGCCTGGCCGCCTACCATGCAAAAATACAGGCAGCAGCTCTTAATCAATGGGGCTAGAGTAGAAGCCCTGAGGGGTACAGGTGCCAGTGTCACAATGGTGACAGAGAGACTGGTTTCCCCAGGACAGTACCTGACTGGACAGACATATCCAGTCACCAATGCTGACAATCAGACTAAAGTCCATCCCATGGCAATGGTAACTTTAGAATGGGGAGGGGTCACTGGCCTGAAACAGGTGGTGGTCTCCTCTGCCGTTCGAGTAGAATATCTAATAGGGAATGATATTGAGTCCTCAGCATGGGCCGAGGTAGAGCTCAAGACCCATGCAGCTATGCTGGGTATCCCTGAACTGGTGTGTGTCAAGACAAGGGCACAGGGCAGAGCTCAGGGTGAAAAAGAAGTGATGGAGTCTGGAATAATGGCCCAACCTTCCAAGAGAAAAGGAAAGAAGACTGGGGAACGAGCTTCAGCACAGCACAAGAAACAGAACCTCCCTTCTCAGGAAGATGTTCTATCCCCTGAGGGAACTGAGTCCATGGAGCTGGAACCTTACCAGGTTGAGCTCTTGGGCCCAGGGGGACCCTCAAGGGAACAGCTGTGTAAGGGGCAAGAAACCTGTCCTTCTCTTGAAGGCCTAAGACAGCAAGCAGCTGAGCAAAAAAAAGGTAATGTCAGTGGAACCCACAGGGTCTATTGGGAAGATGGAATTCTTTACACTGAGGCAAAAGATCCTAAACCTGGTGCCACTAGGAGAGTGGTAGTGCCTCAGGGGTTTAGGGAGTTCATCCTGACCTTAGCCCATGATATTCCCCTTGCTGGGCATTTGGGACAAACCAAGACATGAGAGAGATTAGTCAACCATTTCTACTGGCCCAATATGTCCCTGAAGGTAAAGGAGTTTTGCACCTCCTGTGTCACCTGTCAAGCCAGCGGTAAGACAGGTGGCCATCCAAAGGCCCCCCTCATTCCACTTCCAGTGGTGGAGGTCCCCTTTAAGAGAGTGGGAGTGGACATAGTGGGTCAACTTGAACCTCCCACAGCATCAGGGAATCAGTATATCCTAGTAGTAGTGGATCATGCTAATAGGTATCCTGAAGCAATTCTCCTTAGGTTCACTTCTGCCCCTGCAGTAGCCAAAGCACTCATTGGTATCGTTACCAGAGTGGGATTTCCTAAGGAGATGGTTTCTGACAGAGGTACCAACTTCATGTCAGCTTACCTAAAACACATGTGGAATGAGTGTGGGGTGACCTATAAATTCACCACACCATACCATCCACAAACCAATGGTCTTGTTGAGAGATTTAACATGACATTGTAGGGCATGATCATGGGGCTCCCTGAAAAACTCAAAAGGAGATGGGATGTCCTCTTGCCATGCCTGCTTTTTGCTTACAGAGAGTTACCACAGAAGGGAGTAGGGTTTTCCCCCTTTGAGCTTCTGTTTGACCATCCTCTTAGTGGACCACTAGCTCTTGTAAAAGAAGGCTGGGAGAGACCTCTCTATGAGCCTAAACAAGATGTAGTGGACTATGTACTAGGCCTACATTCAAGGATGGAAGAGTACATGGCGAAGGTAAACAAAAACCTTGAGGCCAGCCAACAACTCCAGAAGTTGTGGTATGACCAAAAGGCTGTTATGGTTGAGTTTCAGCCAGGGCAGAACGTCTGGGTTCTGGAGCCTGTGGCTCCCAGGGCACTTCAGGACAGATGGAGTGGCCCTTACCCAGTTCTTGAGAAAAAGAGTCAGGTCACCTACCTGGTGGACCTAGGCACTAGCAGGACCCCCAAGAGGGTGATCCATGTGAACCGCCTCAAACTCTTTCATGATAGGGCAGATGTAAACATGTTAATGGTTACAGATGAGGGCCAGGAAGCTGAGAGTGAACCTCTCCCTGATCTCCTCTCCACTGACCCAAAAAGATGGCTCAGTAGACGGAGTGATCTGTTCAGACACCCTCTCTGGCCAACAGCAGGCTGACTGCAGGCAAGTCCTGCAGCAGTTTGCTGAGCTCTTTTCTTTAACCCCTGGTCAGGCACACCTGTGTACCCATAATGTGAACACAGGAGACAGTATGTCTGTCAAGAATATAATATTCAGACAGTCTGACCAAGTTAAGGAAATCATCAAAGTGGAAGTCCACAAGATGCTGGAGTTGGGAATGATTGAGCACTCTGACAGTCCCTGGGCTAGCCCAGTGGTCTTGGTCCCCAAACCTCACACAAAAGATGGCAAGAGAGAGATGAGGTTTTGTGTGGCCTTCAGAGGGCTCAACTCTGTCACCAAGACAGATTCTCACCCCATTCCAAGGGCAGATGAGCTCATAGATAAATTAGGGGCTGCCAAATACCTAAGTACCTTTGACTTAACAGCAGGGTACTGGCAAATAAAAATGGCACCTGGAGCATAAGAGAAACAGCATTCTCTACACCTGATGGGCACTACCAGTTTACTGTGATGCCCTTTGGCTTAAAGAATGCCCCTGCCACCTTCCAATGGTTGGTGAATCAAGTCCTTGCTGGCTTGGAGTCCTTTAGTGCAGCTTATCTTGATGATATTGCTGTCTTTAGCTCCAACTGGCAGGATCACCTGGTCCACCTGAAGAAGGTTTTGCAGGCCCTGCAAGCAGCAGGCCTCTCTGTCAAGGCATCTAAATGTCAGATAGGGCAGGGTACTGTGGTTTACTTGGGTCACCTTGTAGGCAGAGGCCAAGTTCAGCAACTCCAACCCAAGATCCAGACTATTCTGGACTGGGTAGCTCCAAAACCCCAGACTCAAGTCAGGGCATTCCTTGGCTTGACTGGGTACTATAGGAGGTTTCTCAAGGGATATGGATCAATAGTGACACCCCTCACAGAACTGACCTCCAAGAAAATGCCCAAGAAAGTGAACTGGACCGTGGACTGTCAAAAGGCCTTTGACACCCTGAAGCAAGCTATGTGTACAGCACCAGATTATTCTAAGCAGTTCATTGTGCAGACAGATGCCTCTGAGCATGGTCCTGTCCCAAACAAATGATGATGGCCTTGACCAGCCTGTTACTCACTTCATAGTTCAAACTGACCTCAGTCCTCTCAGATGGCTGATGCAAATGAAAGGAGAAAACCCTAAACTGTTGAGGTGGTCCATATCCCTACAGGAATGGACTTTATAGTGGAACACAGACCTGGGACTGCACATGCCAATACTGATGGCCTTTCCAGGTTCTTCCACTTAGAAAATGAAGACCCTCTTGGAAAAGATTAGTCTCATCCTCTTTTGTTTTGGGGGTGGGGGAGGGGGTTGTGTAAGGAAATGTCTCCTTGGCATGGTTACCCCCTGACTTTTTGCCTTTTGTTGATGCCAGTTATGATTGAAAGTGTGCTGGGACCCTGCTAACCATGCCCAAGCACCTGTGTTCTTTCCCTAAACTGTACCTTTGTTCCCACAATTGGCACAGCCCTGGCACACAGCTAAGTCCCTTGTAAATGGTACCCCTGGTACCAAGGGCCCTGTGGCCAGGGAAGGTCTCTAAAGGCTGCAGCCTGTATTAAGCCACCCTGGGGACCCCTCACTCCGCACATGCACACTGCCTCACAGCTTTTGTGGGCTGGTGGGGAGAAAAAGACCAAGTCAAAAGGGCACTCCCCTCTGGGTGCCATGCCCACAACCCACTGCATGTGGCATAGGTAAGTCACCCCTCTAGTAGGCCTTACAGCCCTAAGGCAGGGTGCACTATACCACAGGTGAGCGCATAGCTGCATCAGCACTATGCCCCTATAGCCAATTCTTAGACATTGTAAGTGCAGGGTAGCCATACAGAGTATATGCTCTAGAAGTTTGTCAAACACAAACTCCACACTTCCATAATGGCTGCACTGAATACTGGGAAGTTTGGTATCAAACTTCTCAGCACAATAAATTCACACTGATGCCAGTGTGGTATATATTGAGAAATACACACAACAGGCATCTTAGAGATGTCCCCTGCATGCTAGCCCAACTACTAGTGCTAGGATGACCAGTTTCTGCCAGCCTGCCACATCTAGACAGGTTTCTGGCCACATGGGGTGAGTGCCTTTGTGCACTCTGTGACCAGGAACAAAGCCTGACCTGGGTGGAGCTGCTCCACCCAGGAACTGTTACACTTGGTGGTGAGCCTCAAAGGCTCAAGCCTGGTGTTACAGCGCCCCAGGGCACTCCAGCTAGTGGAGATGCCCGGGCACAGAACCCACTTTAGGCGATAAGTCCGGAGGAGATAATGAGAAAAAAAACAAGGAGGAGTCATCCTCCAGAGCCCCTAAGGTGTCCTGAGCTGATGTGACCCCTTCCTTAGAAAATCCTCCATCTTGCTTTGGAGGATTTCACCCAATAGGATTAGGGATGTGCCCCCCTCCCCAAAGGGAAGGAGGCACATGGAGGGTGTAGCCACCATCAGGGACAGTAGGCATAGGCTACTGCCCTCCAGCCCTAAACACACCCCTAAATTTAGTATTTAGGGGCGACCCTGAACACAGGAAAACAGATTTCCTCACAACCTGAACAGGAAGAAGGACTGCTGACCTGAAAGCCCCGCAGAGACGAAGGACAGAACAACTGACTTGGCCCCAGCCCTATCGGCCTGTCTCCAGACTCAAAGAACCTGCAACAGCAACGCATCCAGTGGGACCAGCGACCTCTGCCAACTCAGAGGACTGCTCTGCAACCCAAAAGACCAAGAAACTCCTGTGGACAGCGGCTCTGTCTAAACTACAAAGAAGAAACCATATTTAAAGGGACTCCAGCCTCACTCCGGAAGCGTGAGTCCCCAACACTCTGCACCCGATGCCCCCGGCTCATGTCCAGAGAAACCAACACTGCAGCGAGGACCCCCAGGCGACTCTCACGACGTGGACACCCTGAGACGACCTCCCTGCACCCCCACAGCGACGCCTGCAAAGAGAATCCAGAGGCTCCCCCTGACCTAACACTACCCTCTGATAAGCCTACTGCCTGGACCACACTACCACAAATAGAGCATTTGTGTTATCTTTTATTGCTACTATCAACCTCTAAGGGGAACCCTTGACTACCTCTCACTTTGAGATAGTATATACAGAGCCAACTTCCTACATTTCCTTCATCTCCATTTTCCAGTCATTAGGTTTTACCATATGAATTGGTGCATAGTTGGTACATAATGACAAATCATTCTAAGCTCCAGCCTGATTGATGGTTCTGGGTAGTGCATGTTTTTAGAAACAAAAAACACCATATACCCCTGTGATCAGAATGGTCTTTTAGACCTAATGGCATATTACCTTTGTAAATCAGCTAGCAGGGCAAAACATTTCAGATGAAAACTTTGTCACCTTATTTTCGTTATTTTTTAGTTTCAGTAGATAATTTATTTAGAAAGCTTTGAGTGATTTACACAAATGAGCCCTTGATGAATTCTGAATTTCTTCTGTTGAGGTGCATCTATGGGTTTCTCATCTGTTTCGCCCTCAAACTGCAATTAAATACAAACCACCAAAAATAGGACAAATTGATTACCACTTAGATTTGTTTTTAAAAAGTGCCTGTTCCTGCAAGCTGGAAAGAGGGAGATCTAAGCACAGATAACTTTGTGTTGATGCTATTTTTAGACAAAAACACTATGGGCCAGATTTAAGAAAATTGGCGTTGCACCCAGTGCAGTGCCACTTTTCTTGCTCCCTTATGTGCCCCTCTAACATCACCATGTGTGTGCCGTATCTAAGATACGGCGCACCATGGCAGTAGTTAGGGAACTAGCGTCAGAATTTTTTATGCTAGTTCAGAGCTATGCAGAATTAGCGTAAAAAATGTTGACGCTACTCCTGCAAAGCCCATTGAGGCCCAGTGTGAACAACAGAAGCCTCCTTTTAACGCCTGCAAAAGTGCCCCAAAAAAAAAATAACGCAAAGAAAACTCCTAGATTTCTTTGCCCCATTTTGTCGCCCCCCCTAACTGAGGAACACCCCCTTTGCATACATTATGCCTGGCAGAGGCATAATGTAGCGCAAAGGGTTACAAAATGGCACAATGCATGCATTGCGCCACTTTGTAAATTTGCCGCAGGGATTTTGGCCTTGTTGGGCCAAATTAGCATTAAAAAACTGACCCTAATGTGGCACCAGGAGGCGCTAGGGGCTCTTAAATCTGCCCCAATGTTCTTATTTGCACAGCACGTTTGGCCATTTAAAAAAAAAACGTTGCTGTTTTTTGGCTAGAGGAATCCATATACCCCGGGTACATTCTGAATGGCCAGATGTAGTGTGAGGGATGCAAAATGGGCTGGGCACCTTTTGAAATAACGATTTAAGGCGGCTTAAGAGCAAACTGCCGCAAACATCCGAAAAAGGACTCATCGCAGAGGGAAAACCCTTGCAGTCAAGACATTAGTTACCAAGAGTCTCACCATCACTATTGATATAACTAATAACAGAATAATTACAGAACTATTGTTCTACATCAGTGGTTCCCAACCTTTTGATTTATGTGGACCCCCACTTTAACATTAATGGAACCCAGGGACCCCCACTGAATCATCATTGGAATCCGGGGACCCCCACCTGAGTCATTACTGGAAGCTGGGGACCTAGTTTTTCAATATTTGTTAATATTTTTTAATTCTCTAAGCAGTCGCGGACCCCCAGGGGTCCCCGGACCACAGGTTGGGAACCACTGTTGTACATCATGTGCCTTTGACTGCACCATGCGTTAATGCCGCATGTACTTCTATAAAATATAACTTTTCTTTAGACATTAATCTACTACAACCTTATTTAAAAGTAATTGTGTTTTGAAATGCATGCCACAACATTGAAACAGAACACTAATGTTGAATACCACCGTAAGACAAGCAACAGTCAAAAAGACACTAACTAGCTCAATAAAACACACACAGTGTCACAAAAACATAAACACCACAAAAACACACACAACTGTTAAAAACACCAAATACCATACTAGCCCTTCGCCCCACTGAAATACTACATGTAGTATACACATCTCACTGATATCATTTAATTAAGATATGCATATGCAAACAGAAAAGAGCTCTGAAATGCCATATCCCACCTGAGTACATAATCAGAGATTCCAGGGTATACACTGGGCCAACTGAATATGCCTGCAGTCGTTCAGCATGCACCAAAACACTCAACTCTCTATAACCTTGTTAAGGATGACAAAAGTAACTGACTGGAATGTCACATGAGTGGTTTTTGAAAGGCCCGCAATGTCCTGAGAGCAATACATGACTAGGGCCTTTGTCCTATTGAAGAAATACAGATGTTACAATGCTGAACTCAGTTAACTAAATGAAACAGCATACTCATGACAAATTAGAACTAGGCACTCCCACTCCAAATTTCCTTTAGTTATTACGAAGACCTTGAAGTCTGTAATGCTGCACAAAAGTGAGAAGCGAAGACCATGTTGCAGCCCTGCATATTTCAGCCAAGAGAGCACTTTATACCTCTGCCCACCCCTGAAGCCCAGCCTGGAGAGGAACATCTGCTGGAGAACAGGAGTGACAGTCACTCTAGGTGATGTCTAAACGGTGCATAGAAAGTGTGTAAAATGTAAATGTCACTGATACACGCGCCTGGAGTGTAAACATATCCGTGAAATTCCCAGCTGTGTTTTTTCCAGTTCCTCCCTTAGACTTCAAAGGGAGGTTTGTCCATTAAGGTTTCTCCAACACCTGCAAAACCTGCTTTTTCTACAACTGGCATTTGGCTCGGATTACTTTTTCTATCAATCACATCACTGTGGATGTCTTTGTGGCCTTTATTCTTGCTCAATCCCATTCTGACGTGTGGGAGTGTGTTGCCATTAGTGTACAACAAGGCACCTTTAGGAGAAGCTGGTAAGTGAGTTACCTAAAACAAGTGATTGAGTCTTACTGACTTACCTGCCTGATTGCCTCTTGGTTCTGTGCCCTGTGGCTGAAAATGAGAAATGCATGCTTCATGGAAACCATATAAATCGGTCAAAAAGTGTTTACGTGCTTCCAAAGTTAGGGCCAGATTTACAAGGCCCTAGCGCCTCTTAGTGCCACACTAGCGTCATTTTTTTACACTGATGTGGCGTTAAGGAGCCCATTCTCCTTCGCATATTTACAAAGTGGTGCAATGCTTGCATTGCACCACTTTGTAACCCCTTGCGCCACATTATGCCTGCGCCAGGCATTATGTATGCAAGGGGGCGTTCCGGCGGTGGGATGCACTGTGGTGCAGTGAAATCTACAAAATTTCACTGCATCATTTTTAGCATAATTTCTAACGGCTGCTCAGGGCAGGCGTTAAAATGACGCGCCCATTACTTTCAATGGGTCGCCCCCTTACTTTGCAGGATTGGCGTAATTATTTATGGTGCTAATCCTGCAAAGCACTCCAATTGGATCATAAATTTTGATGCTATTGTCCTAACGTGCGCCATGGTGCGCCAACTTGTAAATACGGTGCTACCATGTTGCCATTAGGTGCCGGTAAGGGGTGGGGTGCAAGAAAACTGGTGCATCACAGCTGAGGCGCCACTTTCTTGTAAATCTGGCCCATAGTACAGGTGAATGAAAACACAAAAGTCCAACAAGGTAAACTTTCTCTCAAATGCCACCCTCTTCTTCAAAAATCACAAATGGTGATCTCTCTTTTTAGATACATTGATCAGGACAATCCCTCAGCAGATCTTCTTACTAATTCTAGAAAATTATTAGTATGCGCCAATGCCATCACTTTTAAATGAGATTTCTAAAAGTGAAAATGATTCCCTCTGAAAGGAGCCTGACAGTGTAAGATGTAAAAATGTTTACCTATGACGTAACTCTTCTTCATTCAGTCATTACTAACAATCAAACTAGGGGGGCGTGGCCAAGGACCCGGAGATGGTGCACGCCTGAACTCTTAGCTCCGGAGGGGCCGGCGAATAGAAAGTCAAAATCGTGCCTTCCCCGGGCCGGATGAGGTCCAGGCTGCGGGGCGAGACCAGAGGAGGGGGCCGAGCGTGTGTGGGCCCCTGCGGCGACCCCGGGGGTGCCGAATCTGCCCGTCGGGGACTTCGGAGTCTGCGGGCCTGAGCACGTGACAGAGGCCGCGGCCTTGCGTGGTGCCGAGAGCCGAAGTGGTGAGTGCACGGACGGCACAGAACAGCGGGAGGCGCCGAGCAGGCTCTCCGGCAGCGGCGGAGGTGCTGGCGGGGGCCAGGGGGCCCAGGTGAGATCGCGCACAGCTGAAGCGCACAGAGACTGTGCCACTGGAAGCGCGCGGCCCCGGAATAACAGAGGGGGCAGGAACGGGATCGAGGTCGCGGCCTTGGGCGGGGCCGTAGGTTGAGGCGGCCCGGAGGCCTTGCGTGGACCAGAGGAGAAGGCCGAGCGTGTGTGGGCCCCTGCGGCGGCCCTGGGGGCCGAAGTGGTGAGGGCCCAGGTGAGATCGCGCACTGTGGAGGCGCACGGAGATTGAGACACTGGATACGGGTGACCCCAGAAGAACACAGGGGGCAGGCCCGTGATCGGGGCCGCGGCCACGGGCAGGGCTGCAGGTTGAGGCGACCCGGAGGCTGAAGAAAGCGGAGGTTGCCGGCGGAGACTACGAGCTGGGGTGGAGATGCCATTTGGGTTCTGGTGGCCCAGCGGAGGTCGCACTCTGACGGGTGGTGAAGTGGTGCTGCTCTGGGCCACGGACGAGGCCCCTAGGAAGGATTGGGGACGAAGCGAGGCCAAGAGCGAGAGAGAGGCAGTGTGGAATGATTTCGAGGTAGCGACGTGACCCGGGTTCAAACTGCGGGGCTGCTTGACTTGAGGTGGGCCTTTGGGCCCTGGTACACACCGAAGAAACGGAGAGAACGAGGGATAACGGGACCTGGTGGACCCCTGCAGACACCGGTGAGCTAGATGCATGGTGGCTGGTTTGACCGAGCCGGGGGCCGGATCGGGGTGGCCCCGGACGGAGGTGGCCCGTGACCCATGGGGGTTGAATGAGTACCCGGGGCT